>NC_058406.1:140674200-140974200 GCF_002201575.2 Neomonachus schauinslandi
GATAGATAGATAGATAGATAGATAGATAGATAGATAGATAGATAGATAGAAAGATAATAAGGAGTTGGCTCAGGCAGTTATGGAGACTGGCAAATCCAGAATCTGCCAAACCAATATCCAGTTTGAATCTGAAGTCTGGAAGATGCTGTAAAACCAGGAATCATTGATGTCTAGTGAGATTAGCTTGAAGGCCACTGGTAGAGAATTTCCTAAATTCTTACTTATTTGGTTGTAGATCAGTCTTTTGTTCTAATCTAATCTAATCCTTCAGCTGATTGGATGAGGCTTGCCACAGTATAGAAAGCAATCTTCTTTTTTCTGTGTACTAATTTAAATGTTCAACTCATCCAAAAACACCCAGAATAATATTTGACCAATTTATCTGGGTACTCCATGACCCAGTCAAGTTGACACATAAAATTAACCATCACAGCTACAAATCTAACAAGAAGAACTGTCATCAGTCTCATAGCATTTGACAGGTAGCAATTAAGAGTTCTATGTCTAGTAAGGATAAGAAGTTCTGATAAACATGTTAGTCTATCAGTAGAAACCCAGAACTAAAACCAGCTTCAAATACCTCAATTCTTGATTGGATCATGTTAATCTGCTTCTACATTCCCTACTTAACTGTCAGTAGAAAACTAAAGCATCTTAGAGAAAGATGATATCTACAGCAATAACAGTTTTTCATACTCAGTGTTCAGCACTGAATAAAAAGAATTAAATGACACATGAAAAATAGAAAAATAGACAAATAGCAAATATTCAGATGGCAAATTTAAACCTAAATATATCTGTAATTACATTAAATGTAAACAGACTAAGTATTTTAATTAATAAACAAAGATTGTCAGAGTAGACAAAATAACTCCTATATGCTGACACACCTTATTACAAATACAGGAAGTTGCAAAGTAAAATAATGGAAGATGATAAACCAGATTACACTAACCCAAAGAAAGCTGGTGTAGTTCTACTGATAGTAGGCAAAGTAGACTTTATTGCAAGAACATTATTAAAGGTAAAAGGGATATTTCATAATTAGTGTGAAATTTGCATGCATGAAAAATTATTACCTCAAAATATATAAAGTGAACATTGATAGAAAAAAAAGAAGAAATAGAAAGAAAGAATTAAAAAAAGAAAGAGAGAGGGAGGGAGGGAGGAAGGAGGGAAGGAAGGAAGGAAGGAAGAGGGAAGAGAAGTAAAGAAGCCCACAACTATAGAGGGTAATTTTAATAGGTATCACTGAGTAACTGATAAGGAACCAGATCAAAAAAAAAAGTTGTCAGTGGAAATATATCTGAACAACATAATTAACAAACTTGATCTACTAGACCTGTATTCAACATTGCAAACAACAATTGCAGAATGTGTATTCCTTTAAGAGCACATGGAACATTTTTAAAATTGATTTGGTGCTAGGGCATAAACTGAGTCTCAACAAATTTCAAATGATTATGTCCTAGAACCACAGTGGAATTAAGCAAGCATCAGATAAACTCCATATACCAAGTTTAACATTTACATGTTACAGATAGATCAGTTAATGATTTACAGATCAGTTAATGTTTTACAACTGAACTTTTAAAATTTAAGGATATTTGATTATAATTGTACTGGTCTTAACATGGCACCAAATGATGATTATTCAACCCAGGCTCCTTTGCTGCTGAAAATCTTTCTATATTAGAGGGAAGGAAACACATTTCTTTATCCTCAAAGTTTTAAGAGAGTAATATATTTTTGATATTTGTAGAGTGCCCTTACTTATGAGAGCATTCCATGTTATAGAACAAAAAAATAGAGTACTTAATTTATTAGAAATAAGAGGGGTAACTTGGGTTACCCAGGGAGCTTTAGAAAAGAATTAGGGACTAAACTGGTTTTTAAGCTTTGGGTAGAATTCAAATCAACAGTCAGTGTGTGAGGTATTTAAGACAAGTGTTTCATGTGAATGATTGAGGAGGTAGGAATGCCCTGAGAATGCTTGAAGAAACCACTCTGTTTTGAAGAAAATAAAGAGAATTTTTTCCTCTACCTTTCTGATCCTTTATGATATCTAGACCCTTCTTGCCAAAATGCATGAGGGACATAATAGGAAGCTTTATTTAGTCAACTTTTAAAGAGGACTTTATTGACCAAATCTACAAATTGACTTGAGTTGTGGGTTTTACTTAAAGACTGCATAGTTATTCATGTAATCTTCAAATATCAATTCTTTTCCTACAGACTGCAAATGTCTTCCTCTTTGGCTCAGCATATGGGTTTGGAATGAATGTATTCAGGGAATTTAAGCAGGCAGGCCAGTCTCTCAGCCAGTGGGTTGAGTGGTCCCAATCAGACTATCCTCACATTAGGTTGGTTCCTGCTTCTACCTTTTAGATATCACAGTATACCCTTAATATGGCCCAAATCCTCCATAAGTATATGAGAGATTATAAAATGCAGCATTTTCATATCACTTTCTTGTTGTACAACATTATTTGGTTATGAGATGTACTTTCTAAATAAGCCATTTAAATAATAGGGAAATGTAATTTTTTTCTGAGACATAGACACCTTTGAGAATCTAATGAAAGCTATAGAAAGCCATTCAAGGAAAAAACAGAAATTTACAAATAACCACAAACTGTCATGAGACATTAGTAGTTCAAGAATCTTCTAAAAGTCCCTCGTTGGACCAAGGTTATGAACCCCTGATCTAGAGAGGCTTTGTATTTTCTGTCTGACTCTTCAGACCTTTAGGGGAAAAAAAATATTCCAGAGGATTAAAAATAGGACCTTTCCTTGGTTTAAAAATAGCAATTCTAATTTTATTTATTGATCTTGTTTAATGTGTAAAAGCCTGAAAGCTAGAAGCATTGGAAAAATAATACAGGAAGAACAAAATTCTACCTGTAAAAGTCTACTGTTTTTCAGAAACAGTAAAATGCTGTTTGAAACAAATCTCAACAATGTTTTTACTCAAAAGAAATCTTAATGATTTACCAACTCTTATTATTCAGAAACAAATGTTTGGCTCATGTATTATTAGCAAAGTGTAACAATTTTTAATCATGGGAATGCATCATTTCCAGGGTGCCTGGTGGCTCGGTTAAGTGTCTGCTTCTGCTCAGGTCAAGATCTTGGGGTCCTGGGATCAAGTCCCACATCAGGCTCCCTGCTGGGTGGGGAGCCTCCATCTCCCTCTCCCTCTCCCCTTGCACCTCCCCCTTGCTCATGCTCTCTCTCTGTGTCAAATAAATAAATAAAATCTTTTTTAAAAGAAATATCATTTCCCAATAAAGGGAATTATCAATTTATTTTTCAGTAAAAAAACATGAGAATTTAGAAGTGAGAGAAATGGCTCCTTTTATGTACTTCCAACAACCACCTCCAGCAAAATAGGATTATCTACTTAGCTTTAATGAATGTTTCCCCCCAAATTGAGAAAGATTGACTTGTACATAATTTAAATAGCTTTGAAATGTTGCCAGATTTCAAAATTGCTATATTATTGAAAATTTCAGAAAATACAGAGAGTTATAGACAATGACAGTTACTCACTTTCATCATTCAGAGATAACTATACACTTCTAATATATATCATTTAAGATATTCCATATATCAGTAAAGATATCAAGAGAGATAACACAGGTATGGAGAATAACACAGCATGTTGTTTTGAATCTGCATTTTAAATGTCTTTTAAAATGCCCAAAACTTAAAATTTAATACATACTCAGTGTTGTAACTGAAAGAAAATATAAGTTTTAAGGAAAAGGTAATACATCTTTTGTCATTTTAGCTCCACCTCTCCCCTGAATAGGCTGGTGTTCACACTTGCACAACTTTCTTTGAGCTCACATAAGCATATGAACAATTGTATAAACTTATACAGATTATTGTTTTTGTAACTGTTCAGTTTATAAACATTTTCAACATATATTTTTATCTGATTTTTTTTATTATAAGAATTCTTAAAGGATAAGATACATAGATGCACTAATTTTATACAGTATGTAAAAATTTAGACACACACATGCATACACACTCATTAACTGATGACCATTAAAGAAGATTCCAGGTGGGAGTTATTAAAATGTGCAGCATTAAACTTCTTGTAAATATATACTTAAGAATGCATTTTTTCCTATAAGGTAGATCCTAGGAGACGGGTGTCTGGATAAAGCATTTCATACATTCTTTGTTTATTTTAGTAAATACTGCCAGATTATTTCCCATTTTAAAAGGATTTTATATTTTTGAGTTATGCACGAAAGTATTGCCCCAGTCTCATAGGGTAGAATACTTCAATATTTTCAATCTGATAGATGAATAAACATTTCTCTGTCTACTAGTAGGGTTGAGAATGTTTCTTTTGTATGTGGTTTATTTAGTTGTTCTCTTCTGGAAATTATTTTTCAATAATTTGTCATTTTCTCTAATTATTTGTTTTTGTTACTCCTATTTAGATCAAATTATAGGTGTTAGATATTTTAGGGATATAGTAAATTTCATCACTTTATTTTTGTGTCATTATGTTTATTTTCTTTTTCCATCCATAAAGGTCCAATTTCTATACTG
This sequence comes from Neomonachus schauinslandi, assembly GCF_002201575.2. Taxonomy (NCBI): domain Eukaryota; kingdom Metazoa; phylum Chordata; class Mammalia; order Carnivora; family Phocidae; genus Neomonachus; species Neomonachus schauinslandi. Next base: position 140,678,773 of record NC_058406.1, read on the forward strand.
TTAAATTTGCAATTTTAACTAAGAAAAGCTATATAATCTTTTTTATTTCCTAGTCCCAAAGTATAAAGATTCTCAATACTACTATTTTTTGTCTTCCTGCTCTTTGGAGTTACTGTTGTAAAAGTATTTTAAATCTATGTTATTTTAAAGTAACCCCATATTAGTTATTTTAAAAATATTATGTGCCAATAAATTTTATTTACATTTACCATTATGAAGTGTTTTGTACTCCTCTTTGTATTCAGTATTGTTCTAACTAAAATTCTTCTTTTTTTTTATTTTGAGAGATATTTTATTACAGTATATCATTATAATTGTTCTATTTTATTATGAAGTATTGTCATTAATCCTTTACTGTGCTTAATTCTTAATTTTTTTTTACATTTTTAAATTTTATTATGTTATGTTAATCACCATACATTACATCATTAGTTTTTGATGTAGTGTTCCATGATTCATTGTTTGCGTGTAACACCCAGTGCTCCAATCAGTACGTGCCCTCTTTAATACCCATCACCAGGGTAACCCATCCCCTCAGCCCCGCCTCTCTAGAACCCTCAGTTTGTTTCTCAGAGTCCATAGTCTCTCATGGTTCATCTCTCCCTCCTATTTCCCCCCTTTCATTTTTCCCTTCCTACTATCTTCTTTTTTTTTTAACATATAATGTATTATTTGTTTCAGAGGTACAGGTCTGTGATTCAACAGTCTTACACAATTCACAGCACTCACCATAGCACATACCCTCCCCAATGTCCAACACCCAGACACCCCATCCCTCCCACCCCCCACCAGTCCAGCAACCCTCAGTTTGTTTCCTGAGATTAAGAATTCCTCATATCAGTGAGATCATATGATACATGTCTTTTTCTGATTGACTTATTTCGCTCAGCATAATACCCTCCAGTTCCATCCATGTCGTTGCAAATGGCAAGATCTCATTCCTTTTGATGGCTGCATAATATTCCATTGTATATATATACCACATCTTCTTTATCCATTCATCTGTTGATGGACATCTTGGCTCTTTCCATAGTTTGGCTATTGTGGACATTGCTGCTATAAACATTGGGGTGCACGTACCCCTTCGGATCACTACATTTGTATCTTTGGGGTAAATACCCAGTAGTGCAATTGCTGGGTTGTAGGGCAGCTCTATTTTCAACTTTTTGAGGAATTTGTTTCACATGATGTCAAAAATTAACTTGATGCTTGTTTTTCCTCATTCCATATTCCTATTTTAAGTAAATGTAGAATTCTAGTTTGAAAGTTATTTTTTTCTGAGCACTTTGAAGATGACCATAGTTATAGAACAGAATGGAAATATAAATATTAATAATTTAAATAATTCAGTTATATAGTAATTCAGTTTTACAACAATGTTTACATATATAGAGTATGTAAAGGATATTGGAAATGTAATACTTTCCTAATAACATTAGGCAGTTTGATGATATCATTAATACATCAAGAAAGAAAGCCTTAAGAATATTATTCAAAGTTGTGGAGGACTTCTGCTTTCATAATGGTTTATTAGGTAATACAAACCAAGTCTTATCCTAAATACAATTAGAAAATCTGGAAAAATATATGTAGAAAATATCTGCTTGAATTTACTGATCGCTAACAAGATGATGAAGGAGGACCTGGAGGAGAAAGATAAATAGAGTACACCAAAACCTGAGCAGGAACACAAAATACAAATATATATCTAGGTTTTGTATTAATTCCTTCATTTCAAGACTCACCTCTTCCCTATTCTGGAAAATTTGGTGCCATTATCACTGATGTGATAATTACTCCTCTCCCATTATTTTTGGTTTCTTCTGGAAATCCTAGTAGATACATGCTGAATGCTCTTCATCTATCTTCTATATCTCTCTTTTTTTTTTAAAGATTTTATTTATTTATTTGACAGAGACAGAGACAAGCAAGAGCAGGAACACAAGCAGGGGGAGTGGGAGAGGGAGAAGCAGGCCTCCTGCTGAGCCGGGAGCCCAACGTGGGACTCGATCCCAGGACCCTGGGATCATGACCTGAGCCGAAGGCAGTCGCCCAACCAACTGAGCCACCCAGGCGCCCTCTTCTATATCTCTTAAAGTCTTATTTTAAATTCCTTCTATATTTTATGTTTTATTCTGAAAGCTTTTCTCATGTTTTATCCATTTTGTGAATTATTTCTTAAATTTTAATTAATGTGTCCATTGAGTTTTTTATAACTGTTTTTTTACTTATAAAAGTTTAACTTTGTTATTTAGCAAAATGTAAATGCAATATGATCTAATATATTAATTGTATATAGCTTCTTTTAGGATGTTCTTTTTTTTTTTTTTTTAGTTCTTTGTTGAGTTACCCTCATAGGAGTTTTGTCACTTGTGAGGCTTGTAATTTTTTATTGTGATTTTGTTATTAATAGGGATTGCTCCCTATGTGAGTTCCTTTTATCCGCAGTTCATACATAAGGCTTTAAATTTGCACTTTCCTGGGGATGCCTGGGTGGCTTGGTCGGTTGGGGGTCTGCCTTCTGTTGGGGTCGTGGTCCCGGGGTTCGGAGTCCTGGGATCGAGTCCCTTGTGGGGCTCCTTGCTCAGCGGCGAGCCTGCTTCTCTCTCTGGCTGCCACTCCCTTTGCTTGTGCTCTTCTCCCTCCCCCCACCCGACAAATAGATGGATAAAAGTCTTTAAAAAAAAAATTTGCACTTTCCTGGATCCTAGGTGTTTTATTAGTTGTGTACCAGACTGTACAGTAATTTTTAAGCTTTGAGTCCTGTACTATGTGTAAATGTTTATTCTTCACCTACACAAGTTATAGACCTAGGATCCTGATATTGTGACAACTGTACCCAGTTCCCCAGCTAGACTAGTGGGATGAGTTTTTGTTGCCTCCATTTCACATACAGGTGATCCTCCAAGGTTCTAGGCTTTAGGCACGAGAGCTCAATTCCAGTTCCTCGCTTTGCGTGGTCCTGGGTCTCATCTCCTATTCCCACATGTATGATGAACCCCAGAACTCAACCCCTTAGGCCTTTATCCTAGTTTGATATCACCGTGAACCACTTCAGTTTCAGTGACTGTTTAAAATTCCTCTTTATTTCTGGACTTGCAGATTCAAGCTCAGCTATCCATTCATCTAAAAAGAAAACAATTTAGCCTTTCTATAGATTTGAAATGGAAGCGCGGAGGTCCTCTCATATCATCTTAGCCATATAGACCTGATGTTTTCCCTAAGAAACTTCTCAATTTCATAGATACATATTATCTATGATATATGAATATAGATCCTCTATGTAGCTATATATATTCATATTATATCATAATAATTTACAATACACATTCTAGTGTAACATTTGGGGGATGCTAAATATTTATCTTTTACATATTAAATTAGGAGACCCTGTGTGTGTGTGTGTGTGTGTATACACAAGCATATATATGTTTGTAATTTATATACTGCATAACACTATATTCATTTTCATTATTACTACCAAATATTTATTGAATGGCTACTATGTTCCAAGCATTATTCTAGGTACTTAAAATGAATCAGTGGATAAAACAGAAGATCTCTTCTTATAAGTTATTTCTTTCATGCTAGTGAAAAAATGGAAACTTTTTCTTGCTTTGGGAGGGTAACGTTGGACAGAAGTATGACATCCTTGCAAGACTGTTTAGATCCCCTTCTTTCACAGACTTGGAGTTTGACCTGCCATCAGGTCAGACTCTTCCAGGCTGTTTCCATCACCATCACTGGTATTTTTATGTTGATGAGTGATAATGAAGTTTAAGTTACCTCCATATTTTTTACAGCTTCGACAATGGAGTACCTTTGGAACCCTGGAAGTTGCAGCTCAGACCAAATCAGAAACAAAGGAGCATTCGGTGATCACAGAAGAAGATTGTGAAATTCTTAAAATCCCTGCAAAGGATTATGCAAGGTTAAAATTGGTACGACCATATCTAATCTATATATTAACACAATATTTGTGTAAATTCAAGCTAAGTTTTGCCTCTAGACAGATGTCCGTATCTTTGTAATTTTTAAATATAACTTAACTTGGAGACATAAAAATGTGGTCTATTTGATGAACATTATTTAAGCTGCTGATGGTGATGGGTAGTTGAAGTGGAAAGAAAGGTCTCTATGGATATATTTTATGTATATTTTTAGCACTTTGGGTTTTTCATGAATTTCAAATCCATTCATTTATACATTCACTTATTCATGTATTCATGCAACAAACATAAGTTTTGGGTGTCAAAGGCATGTCATGTGTTAGGGATACCAGACAATCATACAGAGAGATCTCTAAATCTGTACAGTCCACCTGAGGAAAAAAAATACTTGGGAGTGACTGGTATGCTATTTCATTGTTTTAATAGATATTAAAAACCCAGAGTTGCATGAATAGGTGATCACAACTTAGTTCTGACCCCCTAATTCTGCTACATTAAGATAACTTACTTACTTCAAGTTTACCAATTTACTCTCCAAAATTTTCCCTCTTTTTGATTTCTCCTCCCCTGATGACAGAGGAAGTTTTTGTAACTGACTGCACTGAAAGACCCTCATTGTCTTGCTCTGCCAGCTTTTCTTGATAGGATCTAAGTCTGGTGCAGGGGCAACAGGGCACTGGCATCACCTCCAGTTGTGTGCTCAGGTTGGAGGGAGATGAGGAGACAACCATCTTTTTGATTTAGCTCTCTAATAATAGTGAGGGTTTCTTTTGATACAATGGTCTCAGTGTCAGTGGTACAGATGACTTGCTCAGAATTCAACTTCCTTCCATATCCCTGATTTCAGAGTGGCTAGCTTAAAAAAAAAAATTGTTCTGTATGTTTTATTTTCAAAATATAAGTATCAATGATTCAGTATTATTAAGTACAACTTTTGAGATTGGTCTTGACTATGACAGGATTTCTTAAAAATGCTAGAACATTTATGGAAGTCTAAAAATATTATGAAAGGTGGGAAAATATAATTTTAGTAGCAAATCTGAAGACTAAAATTTCAATATGGTTATGTGACCATAGAATGATGCTCCTATAAAATTCAAATGTATTTTATACAATTTACACTCATATAACTTTTATTTTTCTGTTACTGCCATTTATCTATCTGTGCTATACATTTCCCGTTCTTTTTTAATGACTTTTTTCAGGAAAAAATAAAACTTGAAAATAAAGAAAAGGTGGAATTAATTCGTAAATGTCCATATTACGAAGAGTGGCCCACTTTATCCATATATGAGCTAGTTGCACTCATTAAATGGAAAAAATTTCCTCCAGGTCATGGTGAGTTTAATGCAATTTGGGATCTTTTTCTTTACATAACATAGTATTGGAATTTGTAATTTTTCATCGTTTTAATGTTTTATATAATATTTCTTCAAATGAGTGTTTCTCTAACTTCTTAATGTATCCTTTTAACTGGACATTTAGACTATTGCCTGTTTTTTATTAAAAAATAGTTCTGTAATGGCTTAAAGAGTGATCTCAGAACTGGCCTTACTCATATCTCTCTGTATTTCCTCATGGCCCTACCCTTATTGCCCGACTCTGACAGTCAATGTAAGGACCAAAAGGAGAAATGCAGTGAGAAGTTACATTCATTTGTCCTGTTCTCCTGATTGAATACCTACTTAAGAAGCAAGTTTGCTTCTTTTTACTTGTAGTACACATTATCAGTGGAAAATATAGAGGAAAGGTGAGGCTGAGATAAGGGGTAGCAACAGTGAAGCTGCCAACATTTCCAATATTCAGCATGGCAGGGATGTGTGGATTTTCTGCTTACGTGTACACAAAAAGTGTAGGTGACATTACATCATTTTGTACAATTGTTTCTGTCTCTGAGAACCCATTAAGTAAGAGATGTCAGCTGTTATGGACTGAATGTTTGTGTCCCACAAAATCCATATATTGAAGCCCTAATCCCCAATGTGTTGCTATTTGGAAGTGGGACCTTTGAGAGGTGATTAAGTCACTAAAGTGGAGCCCTCATGAGTAGGATTAGTGCCTTTATAAGAAAAAACATGAGAGAGATGATCTCTCTCTCTCTGCCATATGAGGATACAAGGAGGCAGCTTTCTGCAAACAGGAAAGAGGGATCTTACCAGACATTGAATCTGTTGGCACCTTGATGTTGGACTTCCCAGCATCCCAAACTGAAAAATAAATGCTTGTTGTCTGGGCCATCCGGACTATGATATTTGTTATGGCAGCCCAAACTGACTAAGACACCCACACAAAAGGAACTGTGGTAGGTGGGTCAGAGCAGCTTTAGATCTCCTTCAGTAAGGAATCCCTACTGCCCTACAAGAGAGAGTCACAAACAACAGAGAGAGGTTTGCAGCTTTGCCTGGCTTTTCTCTTAGTGAAACAGTGGATTATAATAGAAGAGGTAGTGTTTGAGAGAAATACTTGCATTTCAAGCCTACAGAGCCATAAATATAGTGAGGGATATGTTGCCAGGAAGAGAACATTTCTGAATTAAATGGAAAGTTAAAATTCTAAAAAGAATGAGTCTGAGTTGCAAAGTCCTTAATGTGACTGTTAATAAAAATACGGTGAAGAAAAATCTGGCTAAGATATCCTTTGAGGGAGTCACTGTGTAATAGAAAAGTGAGGTGTAGCATAGAACCAATTCAGAAAGTTCTTTTATTAGAAGAAAAGTAAATATCATTAGAGACAAAGTTATGCTTCAAATACTGAGATTCTCTAATAAACTTCTTAAATTTGGTGAGATTATAGCCCTTTACTAAATTTGTTCCAAATTTCTTTCCAGTGCTTATTTTTATATTTTATTCATCACTTTTTAAAAATACAGTGTTTAATCCGTATTTAGCCAAATATATATATTTTTTCTTGCTTGCAAAAATTGAATTTTAGGTATATTTTTGTTCATGAAACATTTTTTCTAATGAGTTATAAATGCTACTTTTGGCCAATAGTACATTTAAGAAAGCAAGTAGTAAACTGACTTAGGAAAAATTAGGAATTGAACATTCCTAAATTCAGCATATTTATTGTATAGAAACATTTTTTTTAAATATGGATATTTTGATTTATCATGGGTTCCTCCTTTTGTATCAGAAATATCACATTTTGGTCCACGCCTCATTTCCAGGGCTATTTTGTATAAAAAATAATGTCTCCGTCTTGCCTATCTATAAGAACATTAATATTTTTTAGGTTATTAAAAAGGAGGAAAGGGGGCACCTGGGTGGCTCAGTCAGTTAAGCATCAGACTCTTGATTTCAGCTGAGGTCATGATCTCAGGGTCATGCTCTGTGCTCAGGGTGGAGTCTGGTTGTCCTTCTCCCTCTGATCCTCTCCCTGCTTGTGCTCTTTCTCTCCGGCTCTCTCAAATAAATAAATAAAATATTTTAAAAAATAAATAAAATAAAAAGGAGGAAAGAAACTAAAATCAAAGATACTTTCAATTATGGGGGCGCCTGGGTGGCTTAGTCGTTAAGCGTCTGCCTTCGGCTCAGGTCATGATCCCAGGGTCCCCCACATCAGGCTCCCTGCTCAGCGGGAAGCCTGCTTCTCCCTCTCCCACTCCCCCTGCTTGTGTTCCCTCTCTCGCTGTGTTTTTCTCTGTCAAATGAATAAATAAAATCTTAAAAAAATATATTTTCAATTATGTATGTGAGCCAAAAGAATATGGAATTTTAAAAAGGGGAATAATTATGAGCTTTTAATGTATTTGATTACTAATGATGACTATTATGTGTCTCAATCTAAAATATCAACCTAAAATATTTAAATTTAGCATCAGAATTAAGGTAGTACTGACTTGCACTTTCTTAGACTAATGCTGGGTTCAAGTTCTTTTTAGTACATGTCTTTAAAAATAATGGTGGAATCTATCTATTGCATTGGACAGTCTGTGATTATATTGAATAAGTCAAAAGTGGCATTATTTTCCCACTGATTCCCAAATAAAAATATGTGGTGCTTACATTTATACAGTTTTAAAAATCATTTGTCCTCCTTAGAGAAGAATGACAATTACAGTAAATGATCTTCAAAGCCTCTTTCAGTCCTGAAATACTGTGGTTCTTATAAATAAACATACCTGCGTGAAGAATAAGTTCTGTCAGCCTTATCAAATTTTCTTATATGGCAGTGACAAACTTGATATATCAAAGAGAAGCATTAGATGTAATACTTCTCGACTTTACTCAAGATTTATTTTGAATTGTTATCAGAAAATGTAGAGACTCTAGCTCAAATTATACTTTTATTATCTTGGTTTAAAATTAGCACTAGTATGATTTATAAAGCATAATTATGTGTGTTTTGATCTTCTTTTAGGAATGTATATTGGATGAAGTTTCAGAGAGATTTAGTTAATTATTCAAAAGCTTGATAGAATTTAGGATTAATCTTGGCAATCTATGAAATAAGTAAAGCTTATTTCTGGCTCTATTTCCTTTGTTAACTTCCTAAGTCTTCTTACTTTTGCTTCACATGCCAAAGGATCCTGACTGTAACAGATGTGTACAATGCTGCTAGTAATTTGGGTGTGTCCAGTTCATATCACACCAATTAAAATCTTCCCAGGTGTTATTTTTTTCAAAGTTTGACTGGCTGGAAAAAGACAACCAGCAGCTTTTCTCACTAATCAGCTTGTTTCTGTGGTTATTGTATATAAGAAAAAAATGTTAACTTGGCATCAGTGAACTACTTAGGTACATTTTATTGTTACCCTGTGTATATCATTATGCTCTGTCTTTTCCAGGCATGATATGACATAGCAAACAATAACTAGAGACACTTAAAAAAAGTAGTAACCAATTTAGTTCTGAAAGATTAAATAGGCCAATATAAGAATAGTAAAAAAATATCTAGTCTTCCTAAACCAAAAGTGGAGAGTTTCAGACACAGAATATGCACTTTGAACCTCTGTCTGACATAAGGGTGAAGTTCTGGGCTCTAAATTCCAGTATTACTTTGGCTTCAGTCTCTTGCATATTAAATCATTCTGTAGGGTTTTAAACTCTTTAGCCCCAGTGCACACTCTTGAACATGCAGAACCAGGTTTGTGCTTAGAGGTGCTATTGATCTTGATTTTTTTTTCCCTCCATTCCTTTTTTATGGGTAGCTTTTGTATCAACTGGATATTTTCTAATGTAATATATTAATTCACTTAATGATTTCATAATAGGCTTGTTTAGAGCAGTTTTAGGGTCACCGCAAAAGTGAGCAGAACATACAGATATTTCACATATACCCCTGCCCCTGTTTTGTGTAGCATTTCCCACTATTTTTTTTAAAGATTTTATTTATTTATGAGAGAGTGAGCACAAGCAGGGGGGAGGGGCAGAGGGAGAGGGAGAAGTAGACTCCCCGCTGAGCAGGGAGCCCGATGCTGGACTCAATCCCAGGACCCTGGGATCACGACCTGAGCTTAAGGCAGACACTTAACTGACTGAGCTACTAAGGCGCCCACCCATTTTCCACTATTCGTGTGCTCCCTGAGACTGGTACATTTGTTACAAGTGATGAACCTATATTAAACCATCATTATCATTGAAACATCATCAGCCAAAGCCCATAGTTTACTTTAGGTCTCACTCCTGATGTTGGACATTGTCTGGGTTGGATGAATGTGTAATGATATTTAGCCACCATCACAGTATCATACAAAGTAATTTCACTGTCCTAAAAATCCTCTGCACTTCATACATCAATTCCTCCCCCATCCCTAACCACTGGCAATCATTTATCTTTTTGTTGTTTCTTTTTTTTAAATGGTTTTGCTATTTCCAGAGTCTCACAGAATTGGAATCATACAGTATGTAGCCTTTTTAGAATGTTCTCTTTCACTCAGTAATATATATTTAAGGTTTCTCCATGTCTTTTCATGATTTAATAGCTCATTTCTTTTTAATGCTGAATAATATTCTCTTGTCTGGATGTACCGCAGTTTATTTAACCATCCACCTACTGAAGGACATTTTTGTTGCTTCCAGGCTGTAATAAACATCCTTATGCAGATTTTTGTATGGACATAAGTTTTCAACTCCTTTGGGTAAATGTCAGGGAGCTCAATTCCTGGATAGTGTATTAAGAGTAAGTTTAGTTTTGTAAGAAACTGCCAAACTGTCTTCTGAAGTGGCTGTACTATTTTGCATTTCCATCATCAATGAGTGTTCCTGTTACTCCACATCCACGTCAGCATTTGGTGTTGACAGTGTTCTGAATTTTGGCCACTCAGGTAGATTTGTAGTGGTATTTCATTGTTGTTTTAATTTGCATTTCCTTGATAACATTTGAGTGAAGCATCTGTTCACATGTTTATTTCCAATCCATACATGTTCTTTGGTGAGGTGTCTATTAGGGTCTTGGCCCATTTTTTTTTTTAAGATTTTTATTTATTTAACAGAGAGAGAGAGGGCACAAGTAGGCAGAGCGGCAGACAGAGGGAGAGGGAGAACCAGGCTCTCCGCCGAGCAGGGAGCCCTATGCGGGGCTCGATCCCAGTACCCTGGGATCATGACCTGAGCTGAAGGCAGCCGCTTAACCGACTGAGCCACCCAGGCGCCCCTCTTGGCCCATTTTTTAATCAGATACTTTGTTATTGTTAAGAGTTCTTTGTGTGTTTTGGAGAACAGTGCTTTTTCAGATATGTGTTTTACAAATATTTTCTCCCAATCTGTGCTTTGTCTTCTAATTCTCTTGACAGTTTTCTTGATAGGTGGGCCTGAGGTACTTTGTAAATAGAACTGCTGTAAATAGGTTTTAGTAAAATGGTCATAAGGTGTAGGGGAAGAAGTGTTTTATAGTCTTGTGACTAGGGCTCAGTCTTTTAGTGGGCTTATGCTTCTGGAATGGGAGTTTCACTTATACTTCTAGTCCTCTCCACCCACCCCCACCCCCACATTAGATAGAACAGGATGGTCAGAGTGGGCTGAAGTTAGGTACTTCCCTTCTCTAGGTCAGTTAGGTTCTGATAAAACCCCATTAGGTTGGGCTCTGGTTACTAGTTTCCCTTGAGGGCAGGTCTTGTTAAAAACAGAGTGCCTTGCCTCTTTCATGCCAGAAGCATGAGGAATTTTTCTCTCATATTTGCTGTAGGAACCTAGTAGAGATTCAGAAGGTAAAACTCACAAAAATGTGGGATTTCCTGAATCCTGGGTCCCTTTGGAATTTTAAACTCAGATTTGTTCACAGTGAGCTTTCAGCAATTTGTCAAGTACGGTTTAGATTTTTCTACCCCAGCACTGGTTCCTGAGGAGGTTCCTGTTCTGGAATTAATGTGAGAGGCATTTTAATTATTCAGTGTATTGTATGGAATAGACCTTTTCAAATACATTTTTTCTCTTCCTTAGTACCTTTGGCAGTCTGCACTTTGTATGGGATGCCTTGTTTCATTTTTAATTTCAACCAAAGTACTTTGTTGCTGCATAGATGTATGTATATCTGTGTATGTCAGCCTAAATTCCTATTACAAACGCCAGGCAGGATCCTCAAGTATAAATTTAAATAAACCTGTGCTCTCACCTACCACCTCAAAGTTAGAACAAAACTTTCCTAATATTTCCCAGAGATGTTTAAATACAGACCACCCCATCCCCTCTCCCAAGTCTTTTGTGAGTGCAAGCCATTATTTGTGGTTGTTCATGAGAGAGTTGCTTTTCATCCTACTCCAGAACTCAGACTAAACATAACTTTCTCAGTGACTTGTTTGGCTATGGGTGGATATTTGTAACTCATGTTTTCATTGACAGATATTTGTAATTTATGTTCTTATTATGTAGCATGTTTGTTCTTATTCCCTAACTTGTAAGAGAACACATTTTTCCTTCCCTTTCATTTTGGTCCTTACAACTCAAGCCCTTTAGTTGTTGCCATCTGTAAACGTTCCCAAGTCTACTTAACAGCCTTGCCACTTGATTTTTCAGCTTCATCTTTAATTTTTATTTCTAGTAAAGGATTTATGGTGATATTGATTATCTTCAGATACAAATTCAGATTATGTGCTTTTATTACTTTATTTTCTAAACTTATTTGTCAAGATCATTTAAGTATGATCCAGTATTTCTATTTGGATCTTTCTATATACAATTTCTTTTGCAACTCAGGAAACTTTAATTTTCTCCCATGAAACTTCTTTTTTTTTTTTAAAGCTGTTTCCTCATGACTTGATAGCACATTTCATAATTAATTTTTTGTCAGTATATAAAACATGTGGCTATGGATGCACATACATGAGATTTTTTTTTAAAGACTTATTTATTTGAAAGAGAGAGAGAGCCCAAGCAGGTGGAGCAGCAGGCTGAGGAAGAGGGAGAAGCAGGCTCACCAAGCAGGGAGCCTGATGTGGGGCTCAATCCCAGGACACTGGGATCATGACCTGAGCTGAAGGCAGACGCTTAATGACCAAGCCACCCAGATGCCCTGTACATGAGATCTTTAAAACTAAGTCTTAAGTTTATTAGAGTCTGCATGCAAAATTCTGAAAACTTTGCCAATAGAAATAAAATACATTGCTATTAAGACCTAAACATACTTGTTGTTTGAAAATATCAGTTTGAGAAGTTCTTATTTGTTAGACAACACTTATGTTTAAAAAATTGCAATCATCTCGGTGGGGGCTCAGCTGGTTAACCATCTACTCTTGACTGCAGCTTAGGTCATGATCTCAGGGTTGTGAGATCAAGCTCCCCATCAGGTTCTGCACTCAGAAGGATGTCTGCTTAAGATTTTCTCTCTCCCTTACCCTCTCCTCACCATGCTCTATCTTTCTCTTTCTCTTTCTCTAAAATAAATAAATAAATAAATAATAATCTATCTTTGAAAAAATTGCAAGCATTGGAACAGCTTGATAAATACAAATTTAAATATTATAGTTAGATTATGCCTTTTATTATTGTGATAGGCAGAAAAAATGACTCTGCAAAGATATATTCACTTCCTAATCGTAGAGCCTGTGAATATTACTTTATATGGCAAAAGATATGGTAACCTTAAGGCTCTTGAGAGGAAGACCTTATTCTGGATTAACCAGGTGGGCCCTATCTGCCATCTGTGTATTTTTATAAGAAGGATGCAAGAGAGATTTTATTGAGACACAAGCAGAAGAGAAGGTGATGTGAATAGATTGGAGTGATGAGCCAGCAGGCCAGGAACGTTAAGGCATGCCAGCAACCACCAGAAGCTAAAAAAGGGAAGAAATAGATGCCCCACCTAGTGATTCTTTGGAGGGAGCAGGGCCCTGCTGACGTCTTGATTTCAGAAATCAGGTCTCTAGAACTACCAATAAATAAACTTCACAGTTTAAGCCACCTAGTTTTGACAATTTGTTACAGTAACTGCAGGAAACTGATACAACTATGTACTATAAAACCATTGATTTTGTTCTCAATTGATTTTGCAATTTGACAAAGATATATTAATATCCATAGAATACATCCAAGCATGCTTTGTAGGAAGTATGTAGTTTCATTTTTTTACTTCAAATCGAGTCCTCTAATTGTAATAACAGTATGATAAAGGTGAACAATATCTTAAACAATTATGTAAAGTAAAAAAAAAAATTGCTCATTTAAATAATTATCCAGCTGCTAGATGGAAATTAAATTAAAATAAAGCGTTTATTTAATTAACTCAAACCCTTTGTAAATAGATAAGATACAATTAAATATCTTTTAATAATAGAGCACTCATCTATTCAACTTTTTCATGAGTAAACAGAACTTTTCTTGAGCAACCCAGGCAATACGGAAGCTCCTTATAGAACACTTTCCTCTACTTCTTCCTACTTCCCACACACGACTAGTGTCTCTTTTATTTTGTCATTATAAAAATTATAATCTTCCTCATTAAGGCAACTAAATTTTGGCATTCTGTCTCTTGACATTTAGAAGTAAATCTGCATTTTCCTCCATCAAAAAAATAAAATGGCACAATTCCATTTTCTCACATTTTACAAACCAAATACATAAAATAATTTTTTTCTAAACACACCAAATATATGGACATTTAAATCTAGAAATGCTAATTATAAATACCATTCACCTTAATCAAAGTATCTCTAAAAATTTCAGAGTATAACTTTAAATGCTAACTATTGAACTGTACTGTAACTATTATTTATAACTAAATTGTTAACAGTAATCTTTGTTACTTGATAGTATTGATTGCTTTACTTTTCTTTTTTTTTTTTTTTACTTTTTGGTATATCGAAGCTATTCCATAATAATTATTTATTTTTACAACTAACTAAATAAGTTGTAATTATAATTTGGTTTATAAAAACCTAAAGCAATATACTAAATAAAGAAGCTATCTATGTTGGATGCTGTGATGCATCTGGTCTTCCACCTGCAGAAATGCATTGATATAAGTAAGTCCTTGCCATCTTGGGTTTGACAGTTTTCATCATATTTGAACATCTCATGCTTTTCAGGAAGTTCTTTTACACTTGAAGAGATAAGATGAACAAAGTTAGACACCAGAATAGTGCACGTAGTTACGTAATTAATGTTTGAGGTGTTACAGATTTTACAGAGGGAAAGAAGTGAAAATAGAAAAGAGGTCATTTTACTTGCTTCCAAATTCTAAGGCCCAGTTCATTAGAGTATGAAAGCAAACAAAAGTTCTACTAAAGGTCTGTTCAGGAAAAGAGCATGCATTAGACCAAAGGATTCCTTTTGTGTATGGTGAAATCTGGAATATGTCTAACAAGATGAAATAAAGAAGTAGGAATGACTTTCTGTTGAAATAGTAATTAGAGGGAGGGAGCTAAGGTGGTGGCATCATAGAAGGACCCTAGGCTTGCCTGAATCCCTCGAACATGGCTAGATAATTATTAAATCATTCTGAATACCCAAGGAATCAATCTGAGGACTGATAGAACAAACTGCACAACTAGAGGGAGAGAAGAAGCCACATTGAGGAAGGTAGGAAGCATGGAGATGTGGTTTGGAGGAGAACCAGATCACGGGTGCTGCAGAGAGGAAGGAACCCTGGTCCTGGAGAAAGGCAAGTGAGAGTAGAGCACACAGAGATATGCACAAGAACATGTCCACAAAGCCACTGGCTGGGAAAACAAGAGGGGCTGATTTTTGTGTTTTTGCAGCCAGGGGAGCTCAAAGACTGGAGTTTTAGAGGTCCCAGGCTTTGCTGGGATAGAGACCTGAGGGTGCTGCCCTACTCCTGGGGAGAAGGCAGACAAAACTAGCAGGCACCATTTCTCTCCCTGCCACTTAGCATAGGCACAGAGACACTTGCTGAGGGCAGCTAACCTGGACATTGGCTGTTTAGCCTGCTTTGCTCCAAATCCTGTGCCCCTGTGCTCTGGCATGACTGCCTTTCTGGGTCAAACCTGTATCAGTCCCAGCATGGTGAGACCCTTTTTCAGAGGACCGGAACAGGTCCCTACCACACCAGGTCCCTGAAATTTGGAGTTTTAAAAGTCAGCAGGCTTGGCTGGAATAGAGGTATGTTGCACTGTTCCAAGCAAGCAAGCAACCCAGAGACAAACTTCCTGAAGCACTAAGCCATAGACACTATATAACCTCTTCTTCATAAAACTATTACTCTCAGGAGCAGGAAACATAACAGGTTTTTCTACCACACAGAAGACAGAGACCTAGACAAAATGCCAAGATGAAGGAATTCATCCCAAAAGAAAGAACAAGAAAAGGTAATGGCCAAAGATCTAATTGAAACAGATGTAAGAAATATGCCTGATCCAGAATTTAAAGCAATAGTGATAAGGATACTAGCTGGGCTTGAGAAGAGCATGGAAGACATCAGGGAGAACCTTACTGTAGACATAAAAGAGCTAAAAAACAAACAGGCCAAAATGAAGAATGTAATAACTGTGATTCAAAAGCAAATAGATGTAATGACCACACAGATAGAAGAAGCAGAAGAATGAATAAGTGATATAGAAGATAGAATTATGGAAAATAATGAAGCTGAACAAAAGAGAGAAAGAAGAATGATGGATCACAAGAGTAGACTTAGGGAACTCAGTGACTCCATCAGACATAATAACATTCATATCATAGGAGTTCCAGAGAAGAGAGAAAAAAGGGAGTTTTCTTTGAGGAAATAATAGCTGAAAACTTCCCTAATCTGGGGAAGGAAACAGATATCCATATCCAGGAGGCACAGAGAACTCCCATCAAAAATCAACAAAACAGGCCAACACCAAGACACATTGTAGTTAAATTTGCAAAATACAGTGATAAACTAAAAATCTTAAAAGCAAAAGGACAAAAGAAGTCCCTAACTTACAAGGGAAGACCCATAAGTTATCAGCAGATCTATCCACAGAAACTTGACAAGCCAGAAGAGAGTGGCATGATATATTCAATGTGCTGAAGGGGAAAAATCTGCAGCCAAGAGTACTCTATCCAGCAAAGCCTTCATTCAGAATATAAGAGATAAAGAGTTTCCCGAACAAATTGTAAAGGAGTTCATGACCACTAAAACAGCCCTGCAAGAAATATTAAAGGGAACTCTTAGAGTGGGAAGGAAAGGCAAAAAGCACAAAGACTAAAAAGGAGCAGAGAAAATCTCCAGGAAAAATGACAAAACAAATAATAAAATGGCAATAAATACATATCTCTCAATAATTACTCTGAATGTAGATGGACCAAATGCTCCAATCTAATGGATAAAATTGAAGACCATCAATATGCTGCCTACAAGAGACTCACTGTAGACCCAAAGACACCTGAAGACTGAAAGTGAGGGGATGGAGACACCTTTATCATGCTAATGGACATCAAAAGAAAGCCAGAGTAGCAATACTTAAATCAAACAAACTAGATTTTAAGTCAAAGACTGTAACAAGAGGTGAGGAAGTGCACTATATCATAATTAAGGGGTCTATCCAACAAGAAGATCTAAAAATTGTAAATATTAATGCCCCCAAGTTGGAAGCACCTAAATATATACAACAATTAATAACAACATAAAGGAACTCACTGATAATAATACAATAATAGTAGGGGACTTTAATACTGCACTTAACATCAATGCAAAGATGATCAAAGCAGAAAATTAACAAGGAAACAATGGCTTTGAACATACAGGCAATGTTGAACAGGCAATGAAGAAACAATGGCTTTGACATACAGGGCAAGATGGACTTAACAGATATATTCTGAGAATTTCATCCTAAAGCAGCAGAATACACATTCTTTTCAAGTGCACATGGGACATTCTCCAGAATAGATCACATAGTAAGTCACAAATTAGGACTCAACAAGTACAAAAAGATTAAGATTATACCATGCATCTTTTCTGACCACAACACTATGAAACTTGAAGTCAACCACAAGAAAAAATATGGAAAGACCACAAATACATGGAAGTTAAACAGCATAGTACTAAAGAATGAATAGGTCAACCAGGAAATTAAAGAAGACATAAAACATACATGAAACAAGTGAAAATGAAAACACAATGGTCCAATACATTTGGGATGGAGCAAAATCAGTCATAAGAGGGAAATATATAACAATGCAGGCCCACCACAAGAGGCAAGAAAAGTCTCAAATACACGACCTAACCTTATACTTAAAGGAGCTAGGAAAAAAACAACATATGAATGGAACAGAATAGAAAATCCAGAAATGAACCCACAACTATATGGTCAACTAATTGTCAACAAAGCAGGAAAGAATATCCAACAGAAAAAAGAGAGTCTCTTCAACAAATGGTGTTGGGAAAACTGGACAGAAATATGCAGAAGAATGAAACTGGACCACTTTCTTACACCATACACAAAAATAAATTCAAAATGGATGAAAGACCTACAGGTGAGACAGGAAACCATCAAAATCCTAAAGGAGAACACAGGCAGTAACCTCTTTGACCTCAGCCGTAGCAGCTTCTTACTAGGTAGGTCTCCTGAGGCAAGGGAAACAAAAGCAAAAATAAACTATTAGAACTTCATCAAGATAAAAATCTTCTGCATAGCAAAGGAAATTATCAACAAAACTAAAAGGCAACCTACAGAATGGGAGGAGATATTTGCAAATGACATATCTGATAAAGGGTTAGTATCCAAAATTTATAAAGGACTTACCAAACTTAACACCCAAAAAACAAATAATCCAGTTAAAATATGGGCAGAAGGCATGAATAACAATAGTAATAATAATTAGAAGCAGTGTCTGTATTAGTTTGACAAGACTGTGTTGACCAATGATGACTCAGTTCTTTTTCATTGCACCTATGATGGCTATTAAATAGAAATAAGATTTAAAAACATAAAACTGAACCTATAATTTATAAAAGATCATAATGTAATACTATTTGATTTTGGGGATGTATAAATCTTAGAGTAATGCTGTCCAGTAGAAATATAATACAAGGTACATATGTAATTTTAAAGTTTTTTGGTAGCTACATTTTAAAAAGTGAAAAGAAACAGATGAAATTAAATTTAATATATTTTAACTCAATACATCTAATTTCAACAGGCAGTCAATAGAAAATTACTAACGACTTTACATTATTTTCCTTGTATTAAATTTTTATATTAAATCTTCAAAATCCAGTGTATATTTTGTACTTACAACACATCTCTGGTCTAGCCACATTTCGAATGCTTAATATGTATGCATGGCTGGTGGCTCCATATTAGATAGTGCAGACTTAGAATATGCAATACTCTTTCTGATAGCACAAAACAAAACAAAACAAAAGGAAAAATATAGTGGTGTAATATATTTGCAGAACTGGATTTTTTTAAATCTACTGAACAGTGAGTAACTATATGGTTACTTTCTAAAAGATTTCATATATCATTTTAATGACTACTTTCTAAAGAGTGACCACAGCTAAGAAAGCAAACCATGTCATTATAGTTTTGTTTTCTTTGCTCTGACATTTGACAGTCCTAAATTTTTCTGGAATGATACATTTGCAGATGAGAAAGAGTGTGGGCCAGGAGGGTGGGGGTTAAGATAATCTCAGAAAAATGAAAACATATTTACATGTAATATTTGTATTTTCATTTTTAAGCTGACTATATTGACTATATTAGACTAATAAATCTATGGCATACCACAGATCTTTATCTTCACAGATGTTAATGACTCTTACAAAGTGGTATTTATATATCTAAACTTATTAATATAGAATTACATAAATTCTAAACTGTATTCTATAATTATCTGGGACCTTAGCATTTAAAAGCATCCTTTAACAATTTATTTGAGAAAGGAATCTTTAAACTATAAATCTGATTTTTAATATTAAGATTATAACTACATTGCCATTCATTTTCTTTGTCATAAAGGTAATTTGATTTTCCACAAAACTAGGCCCTAATTACAAATATATATATTCTTTAAATCATATGGTTGGAACCTGTAATACCTCCCATCCCCTCCCTCACTACACCCCACATATGATGGAGGACTTGAAAAATATCTTTCTCTGTTTCTGAAAATAAAAAGTTACCCTTCACCCAACCCATCACTACCACCTTGAGCTATTGAAGAGCATAAGTGGTTATTCTTCTAGCTTCAAATTTATATTGGTTACTTCACTCCACTAAGACAGGGAATCCAACTGATTGGGTAAGGGGAAAATGATCATTTATTCAACATCCACTCTATGTCAGGTACTTTTTGGTTACTTTTATACATATTTCCTCATTTACTTCTCAAAAACCTCTATTAGGTAAGTATGCTTTACATTAATAAAAAGAAACTTCATTAAGGGAAACTAAAGCTCAAAAATGTACTTTTCCAAGGTTAGACTTTTAGTAAATGTCATATTTGAAATCCAGAACTGATGTAATGAGAAAATGAAAATATAATATAATGGAAAATCTTCTTTCCACCATATTATTTTTCCAAGAGGTTTTCTGGTATATGGAAGAGTCAAAAGCAACTGCCTATTTGTTAGCAGAGGTAGGCATGTTAGACTCCAGGAAGAATAAAAATATGGAGTTTAATTTTTTTTTTTAACTTGTCAGGTCCCTATCTTTTTCACATATTTTCCTCGTTGAACTCTGAGGATTAACCTTCCTTCATCAATGCCTATGTTTACTACTCTGCTTCTGCTGATGGCCAGACTTCTGTAGTCTTCATGCACTTGTTAGATCTCATGCAGTTTACAGAATTTCCCCTGCTCTCTCTTTCAGAAGGATATACCAAACTCTTTGATATTTCAAGAAACTCTTATTGCTATAATAAACAGTGAGAAATAGACATATGGTTAAAAAGCTCCTCACAACATTCTATTCCCTTCTTTTTTTCACTTAGGCTTTACAGAGAATGGCATAAATGAAATGATAAGTCTTTGGGTATACACAGTCCTGAATTATACTCAACTATATTACCCAGAAAATCATAGATTGAAAGAAGTTTGGATTGTAAATTTGGTAAAGATTATTGGGTCCTTGGCTTGTTGGAGAAAAATGGAATAAGGACAGAAGACAATCCAAATATGAGACAGAGTGAGGAGTAACTAAGGAAATTGTCCCAAACCATATGTCACCTTTGTGTAAATTAGAAAAAGACACAGCTTTCTCTCAGCAGATGCAGCTCTGTAACAGTGCATGGTGATTGGGACATCAGCTATATTTCAGCCACACTACCCCCTGCAGCCTGGTGCCTGACACAGTGAATAACCTGTGCAACCCTATGTGGTGGCCTTCCATCCATCCCTTTCTCCTTCTACATATAACGTCCCACCACCATAGACCTGATCTTGGATTGGCATTCTAAGACAAACAGGGGCGGGATATATGAAGAAAAAAAAAATAATGGAAGTGAAGCAAGATGTTTTCTTAGCTCCTTGGACACTCAATTTAAGTGAATATTGATATGTAGAGAATTATGTAAATCAGTCATCCATGAGTTGGCACGACTTGCAGTTTAAAATATATATATATGCATCAAAATTATCAATATTATTATACTTTTTATGTTATGAAATATTTAAAAATTATTTTCTTAATATCATTCTCAAGAATGGAAGCTATTTTTATAAAACATTTATTTCTGTGTACCAGTATATATACACAGAGACTAGACATAAACAAAGAATGTTATAATAAAAATGAATTGTATCTCAATCAGTAAACATTTACGATATATAAAACCAGGAACTCTATAGAGTCACCAGAAACAGTACCCATCCTTACTGAGTTTAAAATCTATATTGAAGAACTGAAAAAAGAATTGTAAAGGCATATATTATTAAATTGAAGCTAGGCACATTAACTTCTAAAAGACTAAAAATTTACAGATGTATTAGTACGTTATGACCAGTAACTGGTAACATAACTGAAAAAAATTAAATAACTGTGTAAAATGACATATAGGTAGCTTAAGACATTTATTGTAATTTAAAAATATTCCACAAATTGCCAATTTTCCATGTTTTGATGGAGGGTGAAGACCTCTTTGAATATGAATTTACATTAGAGATCTTTATTTTTTTATACACCCATGAATTCTAATATTAATACACTTAAAGAAGATCAAGAAATAAAATATTTTGTGAAGATTAGGTTTTTGCATTTTTTTCCAAGTTCTTTCCTTTTCATGTGCAGCTCACAATTATTAGGTCTTTCTAATGCATTCATGTTTAGATTTCATAGAAACAAACTCTCACATAGAATATGTATTGGTTTAATATTTGATTAAAACATGATTACAATGAGAAATACAAATGACATAAACAGCATTTTTTTTGTGTTGAAACAAATGCAATCAACTGTTGTCTAGAATACAGCTCATTTGATTGTACTTGAAACACATGAGAGGGGGGATATGATGGTGGAGGAGTAGGGGACCCTATTTCAACTGGTCCATGGAATTGAGTTGGATATCTACCAGACCACTCTGAACACCCACGAAATCAGCCTGAGATGTAAGCAGATAGATCTGGATCTCTACAAACAGAATATCACAGGTAGTTGGTTCTGAGGTACAAAGCAGGGAGCTGTGATTCTGTGGGCAGATATTGGAGGATAAACGGCAGTGAGAGGGAGCCTGGCAGTGGGGATCCTACACCATCAGTGAGCAATAGCCTCCCGCTCTGGGGACAGGGCACAGACTTGCAGACTGGTAGTGGCGGGGAAAGGACTTTAGGGCAGCCCCCCTGATGGAAACTGGAGCTGCAAGGCCGCTCATGTGAACTGGGGGTGGCTGGCGGTTTTAGAAGAACAAAGGGCAGAGACGAGCCCCGACCTGGAGGCAAGGACTGGGAGCGCTGCTGAAGGACACACAACCCAGGATGCTGCAGTTTATAGCAGCACAGACAGAAATGGAGATAGTGTGGCCTGGACAGCTCACTGAAGAACAGACTGTGATCTCTCTGCTCTGAGGCAGAGGGTTGGAAATGATCTCTTCTGCTCTGACTCTCGGAAGAGACGTGGAAAGCAGCCAGGTCCACCCTAAAACAACAGAATACTCATTCTTCTTGAGTGCACATGGAACTTTCTCCAGAACAGACTACATACTGGGTCACAAATCAGATCTCAACCAGTACCAAAAGACTGAGATTATTCCCTGCATATTCTCAAACCATAATGCTTTAAAACTGGAACTCAATCACAGGAAAAATTTGGAAGAAATTCAAACACTTGGAAGCTAAAGACCACTCTGCTCAAGAATGTTTGGGTCAACCAGGAAATCAAAGAAGAGCTTAAACAATTCATGGGAACCAATGAGAATGAAAACACATCCATCCAGAAGCTATGGGATACTGCAAAGGTGGTCCTAAGGGGGAAATACATAGCCATCCAAGCCTCACTGAAAAAAATAGAAAAATTCCGAATTCACTAACTCTATACCTTAAAGAACTAGAGAAAAAGCATCAAACTATGCCTAAGCCATGCATTAGAAGAGAAATAATTAAGATTAGAACAGAGATCAATGAATTAGAAACCAGAAACACAGTAGATCAGATCAACAAAACTAGAAGCTGGTTCTTTGAAAGAATTAATAAGATCGATAAACCACTGGCCAGACTTACCCAAAAGAAAAGAGAAAGGACCCAAATTAATAAAATTATGAATGAAAGGGGAGAGATCATGACTAACACCAAGGAAATAGAAACAATTATTAGAAATTATTATCAACAACCATATGCCAATAAGCTGAGCAACCTGGATGAAATGGATGCCTTCCTGGAAATCTATAAACTCCCAAGACTGAAACAGGAAGAAATTGAAAACCTGAATAGGCCAATAACCAGTAACGAAATTGAAGCAGTGATCAAAAACCTCCCCCAAAAAAGAGTCCAGGGCCTGACGGATTCCCTGGGGAATTCTACCAAACATTCAAAGAAGAAATAATACCTATTCTCCTGAAGCTGTTTAAAAAAATAGAAACAGAAGGAAAGCTTACAGACTCATTCTATGAGGCCAGGATTACCTTAATCCCCAAACCAGGCAAATCTCCCATCTTCCATCTCCAAATCTCCCATCAAAAAGGAGAATTTCAGACCGATATCCCTATGAATATGGATTCCAAAATCCTCAACAAAATCCTAGCTAATAGGATCCAACAATACATTAAAAGGATCATCCACCACGACCAAGTGGGATTTATCCCCAGGGTACAAGGGTGGTTCAACATTCGCAAATCAATCAATGTGATAGAACACACTAATAAGAGGAGAGAGAAGAACCATATAGTCCTCTCAATGATGCAGAAAAAGCATTTGACAAAACAGAGCAACCTTTCCTGATTAAAACTCTTCAGAGTATAGGGATAGAGGGAACATTCCTCAAGTTCATAAAATCCATCTATGAAAAACCCACAGCGAATATCATCCTCAATGGGGAAAAGCTGAGAGCCTTTCCCTTAAGAACAGGAACACATCAAGGATGCCCACTCTCGCCACTATTGTTCAACTTAGTACTAGAAGTCCTAGAACAGTAATCAGACAACAAAAAGAAACAAAATGTATTCAAATTGGCAAAGAAGAAGTCAAACTCTCTCTTTTCACATATGACATGATACTTTATGTGGAAAACCTAAGACTCCACCCCCAAATTACTAGAACTCATCCAGCAATTCAGTGATGTGGCAGGATACAAAATCAATGCACAGAAATCAGTTGCTTTCTTATACACTAACAACACAACTGTAGAAAGAGAAATTAGAGAAATGATTCCATTTACAATAGCACCAAAAACCATAAGATACTTCAGAATAAACCTAACCAAAGAGGTAAAGGATCTATACTCTAGGAACCTCAAAACACTTATGAAAGAAATTGAAGAAGACACAAAAAGATGGAAAAACATTCCATGCTCATGGATAGGAAGAATAAACATTGTTAAAATGTTTATGCTACCCAGAGCAATCTATACCTTCAATGCCATCCCGATCAAAATTCCAATGACATTTTTCAAAGTGCTGGAACAAACAATCCTAAAATTTGTATGGAATCAGAAAAGACCCTGAATCACCAAGGAAATGTTGAAAGAAAAACAAAGCTGGGGCATCATGTTGCCCGATTTTAAGCTGTATTACAAAGCAGTGATCACCAAGACAGCATGGTACCAGCACAAAAACAGACATATAGACCAACAGAATAGAATAGAAAGTCCAAAAAAAAAAAAATCAATAGAAAGTCCAGATATGGACCCTCAACTCTATGGTCAAATAATCTTCGACAAAGCAAGAAAAAATATGCAATGGAAAAAAGACACTCTCTTCAATAAATGGTGCAGGGAAAATTGGACAGCCACATGCAGAAGAATGAAACTAGACCATTCTCTAACACCATACACAAAGATAAACTCAAAATGGATGAAAGACTTCAATATGAGACAGGAATCCATCAAAATCCTAGAGGAGAACATAAGCAATAACCTCTTCGACATCGGCCACAGCAACTTCTTTCAAGATACTTCTCCAAAGGCAAGTGAAACAAAAGCAAAAATGAACTTTTGGGACTTCATCAAGATAAAAAGCTCCTGCACAGCAAAGGAAGCAGTCAACAAAACAAAGAGGCAACCCACAGAATGGGAGAAGATATTTGCAAATGACACTACAGATAAAGGGCTGATATCCAAGATCTATAAAGAACTTCTCAAACTCACACAAAAAACAAATAATCATTCAAAATTGGGCTGAAGACTTAACAGACACTTCTCAAAAGAAGACATACAAATGGCCAACAGACACATGAAAAAATGTTCATCATCATTAGCCATCAGGGAAATTCAAATCAAAACCACTTTGAGATACCACGTTACACCAGTTAGAATGGCAAAAATTGACAAGGTAAGAAACAACAAATACTGGAGAGGTTGTGGAGAAAGGGGAACCCTGTTACACTGTTGGTGGGACTGCAAGTTGGTACAGCCACTTTGGAAAACAGTGTGGAGGTGCCTCAGAAAATTAAAAATAGTGCTACCCTATGACCCAGCAATTGCACTATTGGATATTTATCCCAAAGACACAGATGTGATGAAAAGAAGGGCCATATGCACCCCAATGTTCATAGCAGCAATGTCCGCAGTAGCCAAACTGTGGAAAGAGCTGAGATGCCCTTCAACAGATGAATGGATAAAGAAGATGTGGTCCATATATACAATGGAATATTACTCAGCCATCAGAAAGGATGAATACCTAACTTTTATATCAATATGGATGGGACTGGAGGAGATTATGCTAAGTGAAATAAGTCAAGCAGAGAAAGTCAATTATCATGTGGTTTCACTCATTTGTGGAACATAAGGAATAGCATGGAGGACATTAGGAGAAGAAAGGGAAAAATGAAGGGGGGTGGAATCAGAGGGAGAGGTGAACTGTGAGAGACTATGGACTCTGAGAAACAAACTGAGGGTTTTAGAGGGGTGGGGGGTAGGGGGATGGGTTAGCCCGGTGATGGGTATTAAGGAGGGCAGGTACTGCATGGAGCACTGGGTGTTATACGAAAACAATGAATCGTGGATCACTACATCAAAAACTAATGATGTATTGTATGGTGACTAACATAACATAATAAAATAAAATTAAAAAAAAGAAACACATGAGTATGTTAAAGTGTAACTTTCTAGCTGCAGATATTCAATGAGACATGGGCATGGATCATGTTTTACAGTATTTTTAGCTTGGTGTATTTGCTAAATGGAGTCTGTTTAAGAGAACTTTTGCTAAAAACTTAACTGATCAGAGCCTAGCAAGGGTATTCCAGGAAGGCTTCATGAATTTTTACTCTAATGTGTTTTATTAGATGTATTTGCATCTTAAATGACAGAAATCAAACTCAATGCATCAAGAGAAAAAATACTAATAAACTCAAAGTAATTTATTGGTATCTATAAATGGGAAGTTTAGGAACTTATCTTTCAGGAAACCTTGATCCAAAATCTGAACTAATCACACTCTGATTATTTGTTCCAGTCCATGGTTCTGTTTTGCTTTGTGTTCATTCCCTTCTCCAGCAAATTTCCCCATGTTATGGCCAAAAATATCTAGGGGATACATTTTTGTTACAGCAAATAATCCATGTGAAAAGTTCTGTTCCTCATTGTTCCAGGAAAAATCTAGTAAGTCTCACTGGCCGGGCTTGAGTCACATATACACTCAACAACTCCCTCTGGCTAGGAGAGGGATTTTGTTGTTCAGTTGGAGCTGGGTCACAGCCCTGCCCCTGGAAAGTGGTAAAGTCCTCCTTGAACCACTTGGATTGCCAAGGGGGATGAGTGTGTCTCTACAGAGATGCTGAGACAACAAAAAATGTGCACTTTATCCAAGTGGAAGTGTGGCATTACGTAACCTTTAAAGTTTTGGGGCAGCACTTAGGCAGAGAGGACTGCCTCCATTTGGACCCAGATACACTTTGTCTGCTTTGTGATTTTATTTCTTCATGACCCCAAATCATTTCTGCTGCTATATCACACTATAACTTGCATCAGACCTGTCATTTTCTAGTACCTAAAAACATTTTCTGCTGTTAAGTTGTCTTTAAATTAGAGATCTTCCTCTAAATTTCTCAGAGGCAATGTTTCTATCATTTTGTGTATTTATATTTGCAGCTGCCTTTATATGACTTCATGAAATATAATCCCCTGCATGAATTTTCTGGAATCTCTAGAATGACTCTTGCTTAGGATTATTAAAAGAAGAGTTTTGTAAGTTTCTATAGTTTCAACAAAGCAAAAATCTATATATCTATACCCCTATCTAGCTATCTAGCTATCTGTCATCTATCATGTCTATTATCTCCTGGACTGAGCAATACCTAGACGTTCCCCACTTTTAAAAGCAAGTTACTCTCTTGTACATTCTGTCTCCTCAAAGCACCATATCAGTGGTTTTGAGATAAAAATCTATTTTTGTTTTTTTTTAATTTTTAAAAAATATTTTATTTATTTGAGGGAGAGTGAGAGATATCACAGAGGGAGAGGGAGAGGGAAAATCAGACTCCCCACTGAGCAGAGAGCCTGACGTAGGTGGGGCTTGATCCCAGGATCCTGAGATCATGACCTGAGCCGAAGGCAGATGCTTAATCAACTGAGCCACCCAGGGGCCACAGTAATAATCTATTTTTAACAAATTGATACTTTGCTCCAAGGTACCAGTGCTTTTGTTTTAATCATTTCTCATGCTATGTGGGTGTTACATATGCACAACCTTCTATATGCTCATAGGTCAATAGCCACAGGATTAGTTTTATCTCTTTAGATATTAGCACCACTGAATTTACATCAGTGGCATTGCTATACATTTTGGATCCCAAACAAATGTTTATTCAAGGTTTTCCAAGCTACTAGCTAATGACAAAAGGAGCAGATCTTAGCGCTAGTGAAATATGGTGGAGATTTACATTGCTTATAAAAAGAAAAGAAAAATAAAACTCTGTTAGGTGCAGTCTATCTCTGCCTATAGCATTCTTATTTACTATTTTAATTTTTTTGCATTTCTACATGCAAATAACAGCCATGAGTCATAAATTATTCATAAGTTCATATGTTGCCTTTCAAACTTTAATAAAAATAATATTATGTGCATGTTTTTATAAATCTAGCATTTTGGAAGAGCTAAACATTTCAGATAATAATACCCCGTAAAGTCTTTTGTTGAATCAAGACAAATCTTGGGTTAGTAGAAGGCAGCCATGTCAAAGACCTGTATTTTCCTTTTGATCTCTGTAGATACCAAATCTTACAGGAGCTTTTAGGAGATAGTTACAGCTCTGAGAAGAATGTGAGCATTGATATAAATTTAGGCTGAAGTGTTATAGTAGTTCTGTTTAAACATCTCAAATAGCGTACTTTTTATTTTCTGAATTATTTTTATTATTTAATTTTTGACCATTTTTTTGTAACGGTAGTCCTATTTTCTGATGTTTATTATTATTTAAAGATTTTATTTATTTATTTGATAGAGAGAGAGAGAAAAAGCATGAGCCTGGGGAGGGGCACAGGGAGAGAGAAAAGCAGACTCCCTGCTAAGCAGGGAGCCTGAGCAGGGCTCAATCCCAGGACCCTGGGATCATGACCTCAGCCCAAGGCCGATGCTTAACCGACTGAGCCACTCCGGTACCCTTCTGATGTTTATTTTTACATTAAGTCACTTCTTCACCCAGAAAGCTTGGCAAGGCTTTATATTAAAATACCATACACTTAAATTCCATTTCAGACAGAACAAAGTGATATTGAACTTGAGAGGTTTGCTTCTTTTTTTGCACATACTATATTAATATTAATCCACTTATGTTTGTTTGACAAATGTTATTTTAGGAAATATTGCTGCAACTTATCTTGAGATAATATTTGCCATAGAATATAAAATATAAATCAAATTTGAGTTACTCTCCAAGAATAAATGACATGTTTTTGAATAATGTGATAATACTTTTTTAGGCATTTTACACAGAATAATTTTGTTTATGTGCTTAAGTAGTTATTTGCAAGAAGCACTTTGGACCCTTATTTATTCAAGCTATTTGCCAAATATTTAAGACACAGTTTTAAAGAGGGAAATATACCTTACTTGAACAAATCTTTCAGTCGTGAAGAAACTATCAATAGTTTTTAATGCATGTGAACCACAAGAATATCACTTAACAAACCACCTCAACCACTTATTCAATGTCCTGCGTAGCCTGCATAAGTGATGTTTTTGTTTATCACAGAGAGATCTGATACCTTATACTTTGTTCTTATGCTCTCTTTATTAGATTGAAAGTTACTTACAGATTTTTTAAATTACTTGTTAAAAAATAGAAAAGTATAAGAAAATACTTAGTTATATAGATTTCACATTTCTAATATTTTAGTCACTTTTCTTATAAAACGACAGTAGATAAAACATGTAAGCAACAGAAATAACTTTCATAATGGTGCATCAAGACAAAAATTTGTCTTAGCCCCAAATTTTCTATCTCATATTTTCTAGTGTAAATTGTTTTTGCTTTGTTTGTCTCAGAAAACCGATCATAGCATCCTTTTCTAGAATATTGGAAAAGTCCTTACTGAGTACCAGAAGCATACTGTAATAATAGTATGAATATTTTAATATGGCTAACATTAGTTAATTTGATTAAATTTTTAAGGAACCAATTATATCAATGCTCTCTTTCACATTTAGTAAAACATGGAAGTTACAGCTGACAAGGAAAATACAAAAAATATATAAAAATATTAAAAAACACTAGGAATCTCAAATGTGAAGATGAATTTCTGTAGCCGAAATCACCAATGAATGCTTTAAGCCAGCTAACTAGATGGTGAAATGTGACCCTCGCCATGGTAAATACATGGCTTGCTACCTGTTGTACTGTGGTGACTTGGTTCCCAAAGATGTCAGTGCTGCCATTGCCACCATTAAGACCAAGTATGCCATCCAGTTTGTGGACTGGTGCCCCAATGGCTTCAAAGTTGGCATTAATTTCCAGCCTGTGGTACCTGGTGGAGACCTGGCCAAAGTACAGTGAGCTGTGTGCATGCTGAGCAACATCACAGCCATTGCTGAGGCCTGGGCTTGACTGGACCACAAGTTTGACCTGATGTATGCCAACCATGCCTTCGTTCACTGGTATGTGGGTGAGAGCGCAGAGGAAGGAGAGTTTTTTGAGAAGGATTATGAGGAGGTTGGTGTGGATTCTGTTGAAGAAGGGGGTGAAGAAGGAGAGGAGTACTAAAGCTAAAAATGTCACAAAGGTGCTGCTTTTACAGGATAGTTTATTCTGTTTTAAACACTGAAAAGTTGTGCTGTGATCAGTTGATTTGTATATATTAGTGTATACTTTCATATAAAATTACTGACCTATGCTTCAAAACACAACACTTTATAGGGCACCTGGGTGGCTCAGTCAGTTGGGGGGCCAGCTTTTTATTTTGGTTCAGGTCATGATCTCAGGGTCCTGGGATCGAGTCCACTTTCTGAATCCACCCTCCACGAGGAGGCTGCTTGAGGATTCTCTCTGTCCTCTTCCATATGCTCCATCCCCTGCTCACATACTCTTTCTCTGTATCTCTAAAATAAATAATTCTTAAAACAAACAAACAAACAAACAAGAAACAAAAATACGCTTTGTCACATACCCAAGCTGTCCATTTCTCTGATGGGTTTGAATAAAGTATTCCCCAGTCTTAAATAAAAAATTTAAAAAAAAGACAGTTCTGTATGAGGTAATAAAAATAATTCAACTTCACTCATAATTTGAATAATTATGCATAATTCAACTTCACTCATAATTTGAAAATTCAATTTTAATTAGAATTTTCTACCTATCCCATTGACAAAAATTGAAAATAATTTGAATACACAAGATTCTCTAGGAAGTTAGAAAGCGAGAATCTTACACATTTTAGGTGGGCATGTCAGCTGGTACAGTATGTTTCAAGACTAATTTGTCAAAGTCTATAAAAAATAAAAATCTTTATGCTAGCAAATTCTATTGCTAAAAATTTATACTACCAATAAACGTGCACTTGTTAATCTAAAGATGTATATTGTACATTTTTTTTGCAATGGGAAACGAATTAGTGCCCATCAGGAAGGAGCTGGTTAAATAGATTATGGAACATTCATTCAATGGGAAGCTACCACCAATATAAAGAATTAAGCAAATCATATATGCAGATGTATATAGATGTTCAAGATATACTGAAAAGTGAAAAAGTGCCAGAATGTGTGTAGATTGATTTCAGTGGTATATAATTATATACTAAATCATATCCATATGTAATTATGTAGCTATGGAAATACTGATTAATATAAATTTATAATTATATAAATAAACATTATGTAGTATAAAATACATTAAAGAGCATCACTAGAGGAGGATAATCACTTGGGTTTGAATTCTGGCTACACTACTTATTATTTGTGAGATGTTGAACAAGTCATGTAACTTTGTGCCTTATTTTTCTCCTTTGTAAATAGGGATAATAGTAGTACTTATCTTCGAGGGCTATTATCAGAGTTTTCTGTTGTGATTTGTCTGGCTTGAGGTATATTAATTTTATTGATCTCAAAGAATCAGCTTTGGGTGTTTACTGATTTTCTATATTTTGCTATTTTCCCTTTCATTGATTTCTACTCCTATCTTTATTATTTTTTTTCTGCTTATGTTGAGTTTAATACACTACTATAGTATCAAGATAGAAACTGAGGTTGTTGACTTAAGAAATTTTTCCTTTGTTAATATAGCCATTTAATGCTATTCCCTCTATGTACTGCTTTAAATGTACTGCACAAATGTTGGTTATTAGTCTTTGTTTTCATTCCACTCAAAACACTTTGTAATTTTCCTTTTGATTTCTTCTTAACCCATAGTTTATCTGGAAATATGTTATAAAGCTTCCAAGTATTTTTTCCAGTTAATGATTTTAAATTTTAATTCTATTTTTGTCAAAGAACATATTTTATGTGAGGTGAATTCCTTTAAGTCTGTTAAGACTTGTTTTATGATCCATAATATGGTCTATATGGTAAGTGTTCCATGTGCACTTATAAACAACATGTATTCTGATATTATTGGGTGGAAAATTCACTTTAATCAAATGTGGACTATTTTTGGCTGTTATTTTGCAAATACTCCTTTTTTGGGGTACCCCCATTTACATGTTGGGTTGATGGAACTTGTCCTCTATTTCACTATTGCTTGTCCTCTGTGTGTGTGTGCATTTGATTCTTTTTTTCCCCCCTATGTTCTATTTTGGATTGTTTCTATTACCATGTCTTCATTTTATTAATATTTTTTGTGCACTGTTTAATCTACTACAAATCATATCCATTGCATTTTTCATATCAGTCATTTTAGTTCTCATCTCTAGAAATTAGATTTACATCTTTTGTAGCCACAGGAAAAGTGCACTTTTTCTCAACAGATAATTTATATATATATATATATAATATATATATTATATTGGGGGGAGAGAGGAAGTTAACATAATTTTACCTAAATTTAATTCTAATACTTTAATCAACAAATGTTGATTAATTAGAAAATAACATTGCTCTGTGAGAAAGAAATTAACAGTGAAAATTGTAGAGTTTGGAAATAATAGAGACAGGATTAACCAATCAAGAAAAAGATTCTATGTAGCTCATAAATGTTTTTATTTTATTATAAAAACATTTTATAAATACTTGTATTTTGATAAAGGTAATGTGCATGAGCCTGCATAACTTATTTTGATGTCCTTCCAGTGAATTATGTCTTTTCTCTTTTCTTTTTGAATAATTGCACCATTTTAAAATGATCTGAATAAATTTTTAAAAATATATTTATGTCCTCCAGCTTGAAAGCTTCTTAGAATAGTGACACATTCCAAAATCAAGTCAAGATTTCACACCATATGAACAAAATATATTGAATGCTTGGTTTTTGCATTACATGACATTGTGAAGATGTTCTTTTAACTCCAAAAGAGAAAAAAACAAAATTTATTTGGAACCCAATAAACATTTAATTCTCCTATAATACTGTTTTATTGTTCATTATTTGCCTCATCTAGGTAACTATATTTCAGGCTTTTTGAAAACATGATTAATAGTGTTTTGTGCATGAAAAAAGGTACATGCTAATTGTTTAATTAAATTTAATTTCACTGGTTCTTTTGTTTCTGCATTTGCATTTTTTGATAATGTCAATAAGATCAAGTCTTCAAACTTGGAAAAATAACATATTTTCAACAACTCTAAAAATTTAACTAAAAATATTTCTGAGACTTTTCTCAGTTGTCTCTGTAAACACATCTGGTGTGATTATAATTCTGGAGTTTCAATAGAGAAAAATTACTTTGTCAAAGTTAAAATTATGTGCCATCTCCCTTAGGTCAATGATTGATTAACAATATTTCAAAAACTGAAAGAATTTTTGTTGATAGGAAATTGTGTGTGTGTTTGTGTGTGTGTGTATTACTCAGGCTATGTTTTAATGGAGAAATAATGAAAAAATATTAGTAACTCAAATCTTAGCATCAATTTATTTTTTTATTGTGGTAAAAAAACTCAAAACACAGACTTACATGACTTTGAAGTATACAGATTTGTTAACTATATGCACAGTGTTGTACAGCAGATCCCTAGAGCTGCCTTGTATGGGACAGCTGTTTTTACTTTCTGCTTTCAAAATTTCTCTCTTTGTGATTTTTGACAATTTAATTATGATTTGTCTGTGTGTATGCTTTCTTCTAGTTGGAGTGAATTAAGCTTCTTGGCCTTATATATTTATTTTTTCTCAAATTTGAGAAGTTTTAACCATTATTCCCTCACGTAGTGTCTCTGCCCCTTTTTCTTTTCATCTCCTTTTGGGACACCTATGATATGCATGTTCTATTTAATGCTGTCCTTCAAGTCCTTCAGGTTCTCTTCATTCTTTTCTATTATTTTTCTTTTAGCTCCTGTACTTCAGTAATTTCAAATTCCTATCTTCAAATTTGCTGATTCTTTCTGTTGTCTGGTCAAGAGCTAAAAAGTCTCTCCAATGGATTTTTCAATTCATTTAAATTTCAATTCATTTATTTTATTCTTTAATTCTAGAATTTCAGTTTGGTGGTTCTTCATTGTTTCTATCTCTGATAATATTCTCATTTTGTTCATACATCATTTTCCTGATTTCATTTAATTGCCTATCTGTGCTCTCTTTTAATTCATTGAACATGTCTATGACTTTTTTTTTTTTTAATTCTATGTCTGGTAATTCATGTCTCCATTTCTTTGGGATCAGTTTCTTGTGATTTAATTTGTCCCTTTGAATGGTTTGTATTCCCCTGCTTCTTTGTATATTTTGTTATCCTCTGTTGGGACTTTGGAAATTTAAAAAAAATCAATCACTTCTCCAGTGTTTGTGTTATGGTCTTTGCACAGGGAGGTTTTTCTTCAGTCAGCCCAGCTGGATATTCTAGGGATCTTTCAAGCCTTTTCTGGGGATGTATTCTCTCTGAGTTTATATGTATAATCTCCTTATTGAAGAAGTTTGCCAAGTTCTACTAATGAACACTACCTAGTGTCTGTCTGTGGTACTGTAGACTCTGGTACATGTTGAACACTTTTGTTCTCAGTGGACCCCAACCTGAGACCCCTTTCCCGCCAGTACTTAAATGCAGGCAAGATAGAAATCAGTCCCCTGGGCAGCTTCCAAAAAGTCAGAACACTGTATGTGTTCCACTCCTTTCTCTACCCAGAGAGAATTTGGGTGTTAGTGGTTTCTTCCTAATCATGCCATGACATGACTAGGAGGGACCTGGTGAGAAAGTGACATGAATTTTCCTACCAAATTTTATGTGGTTGGTTTTGTGCTTGCCTACATTGTAGGAACTTCTTAATTGGTTTCTGGATTTCTCACAAAGGCAATTAGTTGTGAAATGTTAACTTCACTTCTCTGAGGGGAAAACAGGTCTGAGGCTTCCTCTACCATCTTGCTAGCTTTTCTTTCCAAAAATATTTAGGTATGTTATTGCTTATCCTTTGCCAGGTATTTCATATATTTCCATTTTTTCAGGGTTGGTTTCTGAAGATTTATTTTGTCGCTTCGCTTGGGCTATTATCCAAATTTGTACATTCGAAAAAAACATCCACCCCTCCTGGTTTTTATGAACTATGGTTATACAGGGGAAAACCTTTACCAATCACCAGTCTAGCTAGAGAATCTGGGGCCTCTCAAACCTTTTCTGTGGATATGTCTTCTCTGGATTTGTGTGTGTAGATTCCTAATTAGAGGAATTTTCTGGTTAGTTTTTTTTTTCAGGAACTCATAATCGCTTGTATTCTCTGGTATCTTCTGCTGTATGGTGGGTCCTCTGAAGCAGTAACATGCCACCCAGTTCTTTTTTGTTCTTAGCAGCCCCCATATATTTAGAGGATGCCAGATCCCACCCATGATCCAAGAGAAATGGGGCAGAAGCCAACCCATCAAGCAGCCTAACAAAACAGCAAGCAGAATGCTGAATGATGTACAATTCTCTTTCCCTGTGAGGGAAAGGCTACCAAACTATATTGGCCTCTGTCTGCTGTACCATGAGTTTTCTGGAGAAGCAGCATGCTGTACAGCTCTTATTTGTTCTCAGTGACCCCCAGACATCTACTTATGAGAATAGTATATATACTCAGTGTATACATTTTGGGAAAACAAAAGATTATAAAGCATATGTAACTTCTAATTATGCTCTTATAGGATTATTAACCTTTTCCTATATTTTTTCCAGGATTTTAATTCAAAAGTAAATAATATTTATATATTTGGTCACAGTTGAGTACTATAAAGTTAATGGAACTCTTTTTCTTTCTTTTTTTTTATTTTAAAGATTTTATTTATTTATTTGAGAGAGAGAGAGAATGAGAGAGAGTGAGTACATGAGAGGGGGGAGGGTCAGAGGGAGAAGCAGACTCCCCGCCAAGCAGGGAGCCCGATGCGGGACTCGATCCCAGGACTCCAGGATCATGACCTGAGCCGAAGGCAGTCGCTTAACCAACTGAGCCACCCAGGCGCCCCAATGGAATCTTTTTCACTGGCCCTTTTAAAATGAAAATATTCCAAGTCAATAGCAGTTTCAAGAGTTCTGAATTTTAGTGGAAGCATAATATATTCTATGATTTATTATAATTTATTTAAACATTTCTCTTTTGATTATCACTTAAGTTGCATAAAATATTACATTCTCAGTTTTGAATACTTAATGCCCAAGTACTTGACTAGTTACCTGATTATTTCCTTAGGAAAAATTCTTAGAAGTATTTCATCAATGTGTATAATTATGTCACTCTTGACATATGCTCTAAGTTTACTTCTAATAAAAGTTTTAACAACTTTTTCATACCCTTGGCTTAGGTTTTCATTAGGGTGTTAGCTTATACAAGACACTAACATGCAGAAGAATGGTTTGTAGTATATTAACAGGACGTAGCATGCATCAATGGGGAAAGACTAGTATTTTTTTTTAAAGAGTGTTAGAAAAGAACAATTTGCACATGTGGGGAAAAAGATATTTAATTAGATATCATTTGGCATTAGTGGAAAATGGGTTAGTCATTAAGTTAAATCCATAAATGGATTAGTCATTAAGTTAAAAATAGAGATGACAATAGGAAAACTATGGGTATACAATTTATATTGAATGTTCAGTGTATAAAAGTAATGAGATTAAAAGGAAAACAATAGTTTCCGAATAACAAATAAGTATTATAAAAATGATTAATATAAAAGTAGTATACAAAATCTTATAGGAAAAGCATTAATATTCCACTTTTGAAAATGCTAATGGGATTTATATCTTTTTAAAGTTGTTTTGAAAAATACTAAAATATTAAAAACAACCATTTTCACATGTTTTTTGAGTCAGAATATTGTGCACAGAAATGAAGGCTGGATCATTAGTAGGTATATTAAAGTGTACTTTTGCATAAATAGAGAGTGATTGAACGAATGTGAGTATAAATAACCAATGTTCTGAAAGCATATAATAAAATAAATCTCTTTACTTGAACAGTTTACCTACACTGGTCCGGATTACATTAACATATACCAAGTGGAATATCTCCTGAATCAAAAGTAATTATTGTGAAATTAATGAAGTAAATCATTATCTCAAATAATGAATAAATTTAGTTATCATATATACTAGATGCAAATTATGAATGCATCATACTATCCATGTACTTCCTTGGGTCAGTCCATTTAGTATGTGATTATTCATCTCTGAAATAATTCTGCTTAAGTAAGTGAAATGAAATCAATATAGGATGGTTAGGTAGTGTCAGAATGAAGTAACTAATCAGTGTATCATTGTTAAATGGACAATTACCATGATTAAATAGAATTTATGGTTAAAATATATGATTGTCAGGTGAAAACTTGGAAACTTTTATTTTTCTACATAAATATGAAAATAATTTTCTTCTATTACATTAGTGCTATTTATAAAGCACTGTCTCTTGAAGATTAGGTTAGATTATCTCTTTAATCTAGGTAACTCTGTGAGATAAGATTATTTTTGCCATTACGACTGAAAATTGGATTTTGATTCCAAATGTCAGGCTAAATACAGTGGTTACTTTCAGAACACACGATATCCCACTGAAATGAAATATATATACCTACTTATGTATTTAACTAACCATATGTATATATATATACATATATATCTGATATATATATATATATCATCCCTCTCCATATATATATGTGAGATATATATCAAGATTAATTACAGTGCTAGGGGAAAAAACAATATCAGTGAAATCAGAAATATTTTTGAAAGATGATAATCATACAGTTCCTGTGTTATTTGAAATGTTTCCTTTTAAATATTTCTATTTGCTTAGCATCAAGTTAGTGATTGGTAATGTCACTGAAATTCTTTGATGATCAACACTTCTTGCACAGAAGGAAGCTTCTGTGGATCTTCCATCTGATCCACAGTTGCTCAGTACTACTTTTTCTTGTGGAATAAGCTTCTTGAGTACAACAATTATTATGCTTTATTTATTCTGACTGTGACACTGTAATTGTAATTGACTTTGGGTCAAATGTCAGCCTTTTCCTAAAAACTCTTCTTTTATTACATCGAGAGTCAGTTTCCTTTTCTTAAATCAATATATCATAGTTTGTACAAGAAACAGTAACTAATTTTGCAAAATAATGGGAAACATCACTTAAAATATCATAAAAAATTTAAGTATCCAGAAATGAACTCAGAAAGTGTAAACCCCTTATGGGCCAAAGTATACAACTTTTTTGAATGGTATAAAGAAGACTTAGGGAATAGAAATTAGATTGGAATATTATAAACATTTAATTTCACCTAAACTAATATATGAATTGAATAGAATGCTAACGAAAATCTTGACAGAATATCTTATGGGACTTGAAGCCCATTGGTATCAGTAAAAGTCTGGCAGTAAATAGACAGCATATTACATGGGAGTGATGGAAGAGAGTTTAAGGAAGGGACTACTTACAAAGGTGAGGGTAAGGTTAACAAAAAGTACCAAAAGATAGTGAAGCACCCAAGGACATATATAGTAGAAAACTACTACCATTTCTAGGTCTGAGGGGGAAAGGCTAGAAAGAAATTATCAGTATCTGACTGCATTTATAGGTATAAGTGCTTTGCTGTAGCAGTCGGTGACCTTGGGACAGGTGTTCAGCCTCTGCTACACAGTAGTCTATCAGGAAGGCAGATGGGGGAATAAGTACTTCAAATTCCCTTTTCTACAGTCACCTTCATTTGCTTCCCATTGGCCAAATTCAAACAAAAACTGAAGGATGAGGGAGCCTGGTTGATGAGTTATATGAAGATTAGCATTCTAGCGCAAACAACAGAGTAGAGAAAGAGAGTGGGTTTGCAGGGACAAACAAAATATTCAGCATCATAATTTTATCTGGAAGAGCAAACACAATATGTTCCAAGAAAATTTTGGTAAAATTTCAATAGGAAAACTTATCTCATAGTACTCAAAACAGTCTAATGTTAAAATAATTTAAAAAGTATTGGAGCACAGGATCACAATTATCAGAAAAACTTTCATAATTTTATTATCAATTTATACATGATAGCAGGAACTTTTCAAATCAATTGGGATAGGATGGAATTTTCATCAATTGTTTTGGGACTTTTATCCATTTGAGATAAAAATTCTTACCTCATACATTATTCAAATTATAAATAATATGAAACATTTAAATTAAAAAATCTTACAAATTTATTGAAACAAAATAAGGAATTATTAGTAATCATTGTCACTCTCAGTTTCTAGTTTATCAAGAGAATTTTAACAGGTTTGATTACATACAAAATAGTAAAAATTATGTGGTAAGATTATAAATAGATGAAATCATTCTTAGGAAACTATAAGTAAATATTTGCGATGTATACAATAATGAAGATTAAATAACCATACTCTGTGAAGAATTACTACAAATAAATAAGAAAAGACAAAAAGCCCAGTATTAAAATGTACAGTATATATGGCCAAAAATTCATTAAAAATATACAAATAGTAAATACATAAATAAATCCAACCCTCAGTAAATATCAAGGACATAACAATTAAAATAATTAGAATTCATTTTCAAATTTATCAAAAATCTATCAGAATTTACTATTACATGCTATATGAAAAATTTAATTAATTTTTTGTAGTTTCAAGTTTTTATTTAAATTACAGTT
Organism: Neomonachus schauinslandi; assembly: GCF_002201575.2. Lineage (NCBI taxonomy): Eukaryota > Metazoa > Chordata > Mammalia > Carnivora > Phocidae > Neomonachus > Neomonachus schauinslandi. Next base: position 140,718,349 of record NC_058406.1, read on the forward strand.
AGCTAACATATAGTGTATTATTAGTTTCAGGAGTAGAATTTAGTGATTCATCACTTACATGTAACATCCAGTACTCATCACAACAAATGCCTCCTTAATGCCCATCATCTATTTAGCCCATCCCCATCCACCATCCTTCCAGTAACCCTCAATTTGTCTTCAATAGTTAAGAGTCTGTTTTACAGTTTGCTTCTCTCTCTCCTTTCCCCCTTATGTTTATTTGTTTTGTTTCTTAAATTCTACAAATGTGTGAAATCATATGGTATTTGTCCTTCTCTGACTGACTTACTTCACCTAGCATAATACACTCTAACTCCATCCACATCATTGCAAATGACAAGAGTTCATTCTTTTTGATGGCTGAGTAATATTATATATACACACCACATCTTCTTTATCTATTCATCAGTCAATGGACATTTGGGCTCTTTCCATAATTTGACGATTGTTGATAATGCTGCTATAAACATCAGGGTGCATGTGCCCCTTCTTTTCACTATGTCTGTATCTTTGGGGTAAATACCTAGTAGTGCAATTGCTGGGTCGTAGGGTAGTTCTATTCTTAACATCTTGAGGACCCTCCATACTGTTTTCCAGAGTCGTTGCACCAATTTGCATTCCCACCAACAGTGTAAGAAGTTTCCCTTTTCTCCACATCCTTGCCAACACCTACTGTTTCCTGTGTTGTTAATTTTAGCTATTTTGACAGGTGTGAGGTGGTATCTCATTGTAGCTTTGATTTGTATTTCCCTGATAATGTGATGTTGAGCATCTTTTCATCTGTCTGTTAGCTGAAAATTTAATTTATAGAAAATTTTGCACCTATCTATAGATGTTCATAAAGGAAATTTATTATAGCATATTTTTAACTAACAAAACTTGGAACCATTTAAAAGCTTAACTTTAGAAAAATGATTACATTCCCCTAAATTATGGTACCTCTACACCATGGAGTCTTAAAAATAATGTTTATCTACACATACAGAAGTGGAAAGTTCACTAGAAAATATTGACAAGCATAAAAGAAGAAATAATTTAAAAAGGAAATCACACCACAGAACAATATAAATGACATGATGCATTTATTTTAAAGTCTATGTGTTAAGTTGATGAACAATCTTAACATATAACAAGATAGAATTCAATGAATATATTGTGGTAAACAAATAAGGCATTTTATATTGATAATAGAAATGAGAGAGAGAAGTGTGACTTTTAGGAACATGTACACACCAAAGAGTCTCAAAGTATATAAAGAAACAACTGATAGGCTTATAGGAAGAAACAAGTATCATAAACATTGTAGTTAACTATTTATGTACAGTCCTCTCAGGAACTGATAGACCAAATAAATTAAAATTGGGGACAACTAGAAACTGAACATTACAAATAAAAAACTCAAGCCATTAGATATTTGTAGAACTCCATATTCAAGAGCAACTTCCCCCGCATATTAAGACATAAGCAATGTTTACAAAAATACATTGTGTATAGTGTTCACACAGAGTCAAGAGCAAAACTAAACCTTAGAATTGATTTTAAAAGGACAGCAAAGGACAGTCCTAAGTGTTTAGAAAGTTACATATTATTGTACTCCACTGATTAAAGGCTTTTAAGAAAAACTCTCAACCATATAACAAAATCACTTTACTTCAAAATATATGAAATGTAGTTGAAGCTGTAGATAAAAGAAATGTGTGGTGTTGAATACATCAGAAATCAAGAAAAAAGAAAATGAATGATCTAGGCATTTGAAACCAGAGATTTAGAAAAAGAAAGCAAGACTAAATAAATGAAATTTTAAAAAATAATAAAATAAGTGCAGAGATCAATGAACTATGAAACAATACCTGCACAGAAATAGTAGTTATTTGTGATATGAAATGCTGTTTAGAAAAAATTACTTACAAAAAAATAAACCCTTTTACAAGCAAATGAAATACAATAAAGACACAATAAAGATTTAAGGATAATAAAGTGTTATAAACAAGTCCATTCTAATGATTTAAAAAAACTAGATGGAAAAAATACACTTCTATAAAATATAAAATATCAAAAGAAAGAGAAGCATGAATGAGAAAACTTGAAAAGGCCAAAATCATTTTAAAATGGGATTTTTTAATAATCAAGATAACACACAGTTGGTCTAATTCTCCCAAACTTATAAGAAAAATTTCTATCTTATACAAGTCCTTCCAGAAATCACCTTTGTATTATTTACTATTTCCCGTATAATCATTTTATGTTCTGTACCTCCAGAGTTTGAGGTATTTGGAAGTCTATATCTATAGTTTTGAATTTATGCTGACTCTTGCTATTTAGTGATATTTAAAGCCCAGATATGTTGAAATATCTGGAAAACTTGAGGATCAAAATTTAGTATAATAATAGCAAATTCATATGTAGCATTTTCTTTCTGGTAGACATAGGTAAATGTATGTTGTATATTTATTAAAGTAATCCTTAAGCGTGAGGGGAATCAAATCTAGTATTATGAAGCAGTGCTCCAAATTCAAATGAAAAGACAAAACCAAATGTGTAATTCTGAAAACACCAAGCTCATTAAAGCCAAAGTAACAAAAGCAGCAATATTAACCAAAGCACAATATAACTGGTGCTTGAACATCAGTCCTTTTAAAAGATCATAAAAAGACAGGACATATGTGAGGAAAGAATATGGAATTCCATGACATATCATATACACACACTTCCCCTATACATGTATAAGTGTATGTATATATATTCAAACCTCTATCTATGTCTATATAGAATCTATTTATCATCTATCTATCATTTAGCTATCTATCACCTAGCTATCTACCTATCTACCTATTATCTATCTACTTACTGAGAAAGAATAGAAAAGTATAGAGAATTCAAAGTTGGAGCTGGTGAGAGTTTAAATTGGTGCAGCCACTATGGAAAACAGTATGAGGGCTCCTCAAAAAATTAAAACCTCAAAAAAACAACTATTATATGATGCAGCAATTCCATTTCTGGGTATTTATCCAAAGGAAATGAAAACACGAATTCTAAAAGATACATGCACCCCTGTGTTCACTGGAGCATTATTTACAATGGCCAAGATATGGGAACAACTCAAATGTCCATTGATAGACAAAGAAGATATGTTTTATATATATACAATGGAATTATTACCTAGCAATTAAAAAAGAGTGCGGTGTTGTCATTTGCAACAACATGAGTGGAACTTGAGGATGTTATACTAAGCAAACTTAGAGGACAGAAATACCGTATGATTTTGTTTATATGTGGAATTGAAAGAATGAAAGAACAAACAAAACAAAACTCATAGATACAGAGAATAGATTGGTGGTTTCCAGAGGAGAGAGGGGTTTGGGAATGGGCGATTTGGATGAAGGGGATCAGAAAGTACAAACTTCCAGTTATAAAATAAATAAGTCATTGGGATTAAGTGTACAGCATGGTGACTATAGTCAATAATGTATTATAAATTTGAAAGTTGCTAAGGGAGTAACACTTAAAAGTTCTCATCACAAGGAAAACAATTTGTAACTTTGTGTGTTGACAGATAGTAACTACAGTTATTGTGGTGATCATTTTGCAAGGTATGGGAATGTTGAATCATTACTTTGTATACCTGAAACTAATATAATGTTGTATGCCCGTTATACTTCAAGAAAAAAATAGCAATCAATAGTTCTATTCTATATCATTCTTTTTCCAGTAGCCTAATTTTACAAGGAAAACTGGTTCCATTCAGCTAATGCATATCTTGCTTGAAGCTGTATCAGTCTTACAGATCCTCAGATACACTTCTGCTCCAAAACTGTGTTTTGGCCAGTTAGGCAAATGGGATGGGGTTTATCTTAATTAAGATGTCCTTTAACAATCTTTTTAATCACTAGTTTCCATTTAAACTGTCCCAGTACTGATACTAATCACCAGTAAGGAATTATCCTTCTTATCATGACTCTGATCTGAAAATTGGAATAAAATAGTTTTATTGGACTTGTGACTACTTTCTAGCATATAATAAACAATGGAAATAAAAAGAACAATGCCTAATATTTAGTTTCTGTAAATCCTTCTGATATTTACCTTAAGATAAAATCAAGTTTGTTCTTTTCATAATGGTCTAATGATTTCCAGTTTTAAAATATATGTCTGAATTTTTTATGAGGAGCTTCAAAACCTAGTTTTTTCCATTTTAAAAGAAAATTGATTTTATTAACGTTCTTGAATACAAAATCTTGAAAATTAGGATATTAAGAGGCTTTAAATTTGTCATCAGATTAAAAATATATTAATCAGATTAGTGATAAAAATTTTTAAATACAGTTTGTAAACACAAAGGCATTTTCACTACATTCTTTTTTCTAGTAGATCTTTGATTTTTGCCCTTCCTGTCATCCATTTCTTCCTTTACATTTTCCTAAAATTCAAATAGTATTTTTTTTAACATTTAGACAAATAGAACTTGTACCTGACTTTTATTTTAGTTAAGATAATTTACTCCAGTAATTCCCAAACTTATAATTAAAGAGGGGAGCTTTTTTTGGTCAGTCATTATAAATGATACAAATCTATAATTTTATATGTATACATATATATTCTCAGAATTTTCCAAATATTCTGGAAATGTATGCAATAAAAATATTAACAATGGTTATCTTTATGTATATATATAAATTTTATGAGCATACATATTATACATGCATCATATTTTATATATTTATACATATGTATGTATATGTATATAAGATACATGTAATTTATGTATTCTTGTGTATTTTCTGATTTTTTATGAGCAAAATAATTGTAATAACAAAAGCAATATAGGTATTTAAAGTAATACTTAAAATAATACTCTGCTGGACTTTGGTATTAGCATGTTTACTTACAGAAATTTTGGTTTTGTTTACTCTTTTCTTTGAAGTGGTGATTATAGGTTGAACCTCTCTTTGTGTTTCTTCCTTTCCACTCCCTTCTCACATGTACATTGTTTTGGGCTTAAGGGTGGGGATAACTATCAACTGTGATAGTATAACCAACAAAACTCTGGTCAAAAGGGCTTTGCTATTAGTGTCTTCCTTTAGTTTAATTCATATATGCAAGAACCAGTTACATCAGGACGCATATATAGGAGAAATGCAAGCCACAATACTAGGGCTGATGTATGCTACTACATCTCAGGGCAGAAAGTTCTGGTGTTTACAGCAAGTTTCTTTCTCCACTTAAACCCTTGTTTTCTGTCCATCATTAAGAGTTGATAGGCTAGGGCGCCTGGGTGGCTCAGTTGGTTAAGCGACTGCCTTCGGCTCAGGTCATGATCCTGGAGTCCCGGGATCGAGTCCCGCATCGGGCTCCTTGCTCAGCGAGGAGTCTGCTTCTCCCTCTGACCCTCCCCCCTCTCATGTGCTGTTTCTCTCTCATTCTCTCTGTCTCAAATAAATAAATAAAATCTTTAAAAAAAAAAAAGAGTTGATAGGCTATCTTAAATGACCTAAGACTTTACAGATGCACTATATGTCTCTGAATATTTTCTCCCTCTTTCTTCTCCTCTCTTTTAAGATTCAATTCTGTGCCTCTGGAATCCTAGTAAAATTCCAAACTTGTTAATCAACATTTTCTTATGCGGTAGTGTATCCACTCATATGGATGAATCTCATGTTGGGTGGAGGAATATCAGTCCTAAGCAATCATAAACATATGTCCTCCATTCCCTCCAGAGGGGATTCTCGCAAAACCTAATTTTTAAATACAAATCAACTTTAATTCCTTAACATCAATGAATATGACATTTAAATAATAATAACATTTAATCTATATAGTTCATGACTAAATCTTTTCATTTAATATTGTGTTATAATCCTTTGGATTTTTTTATGTTGTCATTTTCTATGTAACCCAAGAGGAATGAGTATAGAGATGACAATATTAATCTTGACATCACTGACATAAGTTCTTTGTAATGGGAAGCAGAATCAGAGGCCAAATAGGTAAAACTAGGAAACACAATGGGGTGGGGGTTGTTAAGTCTTTATAGGTAATTCGTATGACTCTTTTTCTAGTCAAAATATGGTGACTAACATAAAATAATAAAATTAAATTAAATTAAAAAAATAAAACCCAAATTTCAAAATAAAACATTTAAAAAAGTAATATTTAAAATTTCTTACCAAGTGATGATACACATTTTTTGTAATGTTATTAAATTCAAACTACTTACCTAGATGAAAATGGTTTTTCTATATTTGTCTTAAGATAAACATTTGCTATGATTATTATAAAGACCATAAACAATTACTCAGGTAGCAAATATCCCCTCTATGGAATGAGACTGCCTCATAGATTTTGCTGCAGTGGTTCAAATAAATTGAAAGCCTTCAATACAAAGAGAAATTTCTACGGTCTTTATCCTCTTTGATATTATATATGCTTCTCTATGATCTATATAGGGCTTGACTTTCAAGAAAAAATTTACAGTAGTGCAGCTCTGAACATTTAAAATAATGGTCTTCTTTAGTGTCTATTTAAGTGCATCCTATTCTTACAACAATTACCAAGAGGCTCTATGCCTCCCTTTATATCCTATTGATTGACTAAAAAAAGTAAAACAATTATATGATAGTCTCTATTATCATATAACATTTTCTCTACTATCATATAACCTTTTGACAGAAGGATACTCTTTGCTTTTCAGAGTATGATCTATGAGAAAATTTCTTCTTATCTATACAATTTATATATAATTTTACAGACATGCTTTACTTTGATGTCTTAAGATAAATTTATAGTATCAATGTTTGGCTGTAACAAATACAATATAAGACAGTAGAAGTGTTACCATAAATTTTTATTTAAGCAAAATAAATGATTGGTGATAGTAGAATAACTTTTTAATGTTTTAATTATAAACTTTGGGCTCTGAATATTATATAAGGAAAGGGAGATATCATATTCTCATAAACATGTCAGCAAAATAATTGAAATGTCACTTGATTTATCTTAAAGTATTTTCCATTGTATGTTGGCATTCATTTTTTGCTTATGGTAAATTATATTTACCAATTGCCACCTTGTTCTTTTTTAACCCTAATTTTTAAAGAGCTATGCTATTCTCTAGCTTATTTTTAAATAATATCAATATTTTTTCTCATGTTGATATATACTCTTCTACACTATGAAATAAATGCTTTTGAATAATTAAAATTTTTTTAAGTTGTCTACTTTATAAAATCACAGGAAAGATACATATACATCTTTATATTTATATTATCACTTTTGTGTTTGGGGTTTTTAGGAAAAAAAATATTGATATGTTTTAGAATGAACAAAACTGAAATTCAATTTGAAATAGTAATTTTAATTTATATAAATCCAATTTATTTTATTTAAATTATATTATGTTGATAATTTAATGTTATATAGATCAGATGTTTTTTATTTACCTTGCTTTTTAATCCATTGATAGTTGTAAAGGTATTATCCAGTTCACCTTCAAGTATATCTTGGCCTTAGGGTGGCTTCACAAATTTGAGAAAATAATAATGACAATAATAATATGATTTGTTATGTAATATTATGTGCCAAACCTTATGGTAAGTACTTTATATACACTTAATTACCATGTGTCAAGTATAGAACAAGGAACCCCAATTTTGCCATTTTAAAGTTGAAAAACTTAAAGCTCAGAGAAGTTCTATAATCTATCTGAGGTCACTTACAAAGTAGCAGAGTAGAGTTTTAAACCAGGCCAGTATGGCTTCAAAGTCCTCGCTTTAACCACGGCTGTATTTAGCAGAGTGCCAGACCTGACTCAAGTCAGCCCCCAGAAAGTCAAAAGCTAAATATTCAGGGATTTTGTGAGCTGGTTGTTAAGACACTAGCAATTTGAAATTAGCCATGGCAGGAATATTTATACCATAAAAATCAGCAAATGCTACAAATTGGGCCTTGCCCCACACTTTCATGTCCTCCGCCTGACAGTTTACTAGCATACCATTGTCTTTACAGCCAAAGTCTTGTCAACATTCACCTATATATTAGGTTACAAATATAAGTAACAGATGTAAATTTTTTATCATTTGCTGAGTACTACATATAAACTGCCAGCCATTAAAAAATTTGCCATTAACAGTTCCTGAATTAAATATGTCATCTTTTATTGTGATATCTAAAATAATTTTTTGTAGAGAAGACTGTAAAATAATGAATTATCTTTTTTATTTTCAGTGATAGTGGAAAGTGGAAAGATAATTTCTTTTGTGGCTTATATTAATTCTGGATATTGTGACATTTATAGAAATATTGTAGGACTTATGAAACTACAATCAAAAAAAGTGGTAAGTTTTAAACTTATGTATTCTCTTTAATCATAATTGAATCTAGCCTAATTATCGAACATTTATTTGTCTCCTTTTGTGAAATTTCTGTTCAATTTTTTTGACTATTTTTTGTTATTTCTTTTCTTTTTACTGAGTTGTAAGATACAGGAATGTAGAATACATTGTATTTTGAGTTGTGAGACATAGGAATGACCAATAAGCACATTAGAGATGCTTAATATCTTTATTCCTCAGAGAAATGTAAATTAAAACCACAACAAGGTACCACTTTAAGAATACCAGATTGGTTAAAATGCACTTTACATTTGACCCAGAAATTCCACTTTATTTACTCAAGAGAAATAAAAATATACATTACAAAAAGACTCACATGAATCTTCATAAGCGAAAAACTGTAAGTAATCCAAACGTCAATTGACGGATGGAAGCATTGTGATATATTCTTACAATGGAATGCCATACTTCAATAAAGAGAAGTAATGCATACACGAATATGGATGAATCTCAAAGCATTAGGCTGGGCAAAAACATCAAACCCAGTCTATTTGATTCCAGTTTTATGAGGTTCTAGAACAGGTAAAACACTAATGCAGTGATAGAAAAGTTAGAGCTAATTCTTTTTTTGATTGGTCAAGCAGTCTTCAATGGCGTTTAATATAATATGTAAACTTAGTTGAATTCTGCTACACAAATTATATTCAGTGTGAAGATCTGCCATTTATATAAGTGGCAATTCTTCAAGTTAGATATTGGCTTTTGACCCCAGGATATTTAATAAAGGCTTTCACCTCTTCCAAGTTCATGTCATCAACCTACTTTGAGAGCTACACTTCTTTTTTTTTTTTAATCATACTGCTCATCAACTCATCCCCATTTTGATGCTGTTGAGATCTCTGTGAAAAGATAATTTGGAGTTTCAACTTTTTCTCCAGAATCATGCATACTGAAAACCTGGTAGGCCCTTTTCCACTGTTTCTAATTTGGACCTAAATTGCTAGTTCCCTGAGTCAAACTCACTTTCCATGTTTCTTTATTATTTAAACAAGAAAGTCTTGATGGAATTCCATCTGTGGCCATTAATTCCATCAATTCTGATGCTAGCCCTCTGTGCTTATTTTCTCATTCTCTGTTAGTGCAACAAATGTGCCTTGCAACTGCGGCTGAGGTAATAAATGATAGCTAAGAAAACATACAAAGTTAAGCTATATTTACAAAATGCTATCCTTGGACCTTGAGAAATGGAATGAGCTCAATGTTTCCTAAACATCTTGGTGGATTAAAAATTTAATTTGCAGATCACTAAATGACAGTACTTTCAATTACCTTAGAAATGTTGAACTTGTCTATCAATTTACTATTGTTCTAATATAATTTAAATAAATGTGTACATAACTGTTTTCTCTGACTTGAATGAAATTGCAATTTATTTTAAATACCATACACCAAAATGATTTCTGAACAGTGAATTTCTGATAATAATAGTATTTATCCATTGAATGAAAGTGGTTTCACTGAACATCAATTATCTGTATCTCTTACAGAAAAAAATTCAAAAACTTGTTTGTATGGGTAGACTTAAGGAGAAGGAGTCCTTTGGTGAGATTAGTGTTCTTCTTCAAGTTCCTTTCACATGCACAATAGTTACTGGAAAAGAGGTTGAGATGGCAATCATTGAAGATAAGGACCTATTTGGTAAATACATACACGTCTTTTATACCATTTTATTTGATGAGTTTTTGACAAGTGTGGATATATTTCATAGAAAGAGAAGGACACTCAAGTAAGTGTAGGTGTATATATATGTTATTTACAGAAACAATGTATCTATAGATAGTCCCCTTTAATACTTCATATTCTGTCTGATTTAATTGTGTTATTTTTAGAAAGTATTAACAATATTTCAAAACACTTTGATTTGAAATTAATAAAATCTCTAATTCCCAAGTTACCATTAATAGCATCATACCTTCCTTTTATGGAGTATCTTTTGGTTTTTCATATCTACAATTATTGCTTCTATGTTTCTGGTTCAGGTCAAGAGTGTGCTGTCTTCCAATGTACAGTCTAGATCAAGTGTGTATGAAGAATTGTGGCTTGTAGCATTTAAGCCTTTATCTGAAATTCTAGCATTCTAGTAGTATTAAAAGAATAATCATGCAGCCACCCATGTTTGGTCCTCCAAACATTATACTCAAATAGGAAATGCAATTGAGTATGAAGGATAAATGAATAGGGTTTAATAAATGATGACATAACAGGACATTAAAGAAAATATAGTTTTTTGTATAATAAAACAAGAATATCAAACATTGGATAAAGGATAAAAGAGGAAAAATTCATAGAAATGAACATGGGTGAGAAATTTGCTTTAAATAAACTCAATTAGAAACATTCCCAGGGTGCCTGGGTGGCTCAGTTGGTAAAGCGTCTGCCATTGGCTCAGGTCATGATCCCAGGGTCCTGGGATTGAGCTCCGCATCAGGCTCCCTGCTCAGCAGGGGAGTCTGCTTATCCCTCTCCCTCTCCCTCTGCCCCTGCTTGTGTGCTCTCTCTCTCCCTCACTCACAAATAAACAAAATCTTAAAAAAAGAAGCATTCCCATGATTATGCATATATGATTGATTGAATCCCCTTATCCTGAATTGCAAGGTTTTTTTTTTTTATGTTTTTTAAAGAATATGTACTCTACCTGCTTAACTGTAATTTTGCTTAACTTCAAGCTCATACATCCATTTTTTAAAAGTTATAAATTTGAAATAGCATTGATTAATTTTCTTTGTTTCTGTGACATTCAAATACAACCCCCCCTAAAGGTAAATATCACTTAAAAATAAATACCAACTACCAATTAAAATTACAATATTCTCACTTGATATAGGCTAGGTTTTTCTTTTCCTGTACTAATTACGTTAACTGGTGCAAGGCAAATACACTGTGGACTCTTTTATGTAAATCAACATTTCACACATGAAAGTACTTCTTTCAAGCATGTATTAGAATCTTCTTTGCTGTCTGGCAACCTAAAATTAAAATAGATGGCTTAGTGTAAGACTTAATTGTGTTTTATATGTGTGCTATCCATACTTAAAATTTCTTTCTATGTTTTGCTCATTTGAGACTGTTTTAAAGCTACTGACACATTGTGTGCCTAATTAAACATTTCCTAAACAGAAATGTTCTTAAGGATTTTATTTTGCTTCTTTTGCCACAACTTTTAAGAAAATAAAATATTTTACAGTTGACCCTTGAAAAACATGGGTTTTAACTGTGTGGGTCCACTTATACAGGATTTTTTCAATAAATACATTACAGTACTGAAAATGTGTTTTCTCTTCCTTATGATTTTCTTAATGACGTTTTCTTTCCTGTAGCTTACTTTATTGTAAGAATACAGTATATAATATATATAACATACAAAATATATGTTAATCGACTGCTGGCTATTAGTAGTTTAGTTTTGGGAAGTCAGAAGTTATACATGGATTTTTGACTGCTTAGGGATTGGTGCCCCTGCCCCCTGCTGTACAAGGGTCAACTGTATTTAATTTCAGAGTCTTTTTTTTTAAGACTTTATATTTATTTATTTGAGAGAGAGAGAGAATGAGTGCGCTCAAGTGGGGGGGAGGGGCAGAGGGAGAGAGAGAGAGAGAGAATCAGACTCCCTGCTGAGTGCGGAGCCCAACACAGGGCTCAATCTCAGGACCCTGAGATAGTGACCTGAGCCAAATTCAAGAGTCCATCACACAACCGAGTGAGCCACCCACGTGCTCCTAATTTCAGAGTCTTTTTTATTTCTACATTCTAATTATTTTATTTTATTCCAAAAAAGTAAATATGTATATATATATATTGAAAGCCAAATAATTTTAATGAGAAATGTAATGGTTAATTTTGCTGAAAGAGTCATCTTCACACATGAACAATGTTCTTTATTTTTGCATTTTCATATTACTTCATTTTGTTTCCATCTATTCCACTCTTTATTGTCTGAAATATGAATCCATCTCTATAAAATGGCATAGGGAAGGACTTAAGAGAAAGTAAAATGTGCCTTAAAAAATATCAAGTTGATGACAAATTGGAAGCATTAAAGTAGAATAATTAACATGAGCAAAACCCGGGATGTGTCATCTTGCAATCAGGATAATATTGTTATTAGCTGGTATATTAAATTGATGTTAGGAATAATTGTTTATATGTGAGGTGGTCCATTAAAAAACAATAAAAACTAATAAAACCAATGTGCTTCAACAGAATTCTTAGCCATATGTGGATTACATTGCCTACACTTTCTAATTTATCAAAAATTGTTAAAAATACTATTTATTTTTAGAATTGTAAAATGTATTACTGGAGAACTAAATTAAAGGTCATGTCTTTTCTTAAGTATACAAGTCACGCTCTATTTGTTCCCATATAAATCATGTTAAAAGGCCAGTATTACTTAAACAATCCAGTTTATCAACAATATTTAGTAAATACATAAAGGGAACAATGAATTCACTATACCTATCTATACCTTGGGATAGGTAGAACAGAATTAGGAAACATAAGAGATTGCATAAATGTTAAATACTTTATCTGGAGAATTATATATACAACTGTTTATATACAATCATAAAGGAAGCTGTGCAATAATTAGTTTTGAAGTATTTAAAAATACTTGAAGAGTGATTTCTTTGTTCATTTAGGTTGTTGACTTTTGGAAAGTTGCAAATAACTTTTGCAATATATATACATGCTTCTCAGACATTAACTTGAACATCTAAATAAAAATGAGAGTAGTAGAATTATTATGAAATTTAAGCAAATATAAATATATTCTTTTTTATATAATGCCATTTGTAAAAGGTGAAAGATTTATGCGATCTGAAGCGAAACCAGAGTATTTTATATAATGCCATTGGGAATATCAGTTTATCAGATTATTATTTTTATGAAGGTAATGTATTTTTGTCCAGATTCAGAACTTATACCTCAAGTCATTTAGATTAAAATTATGAATACCAACTATTTTAATTTTATTGGTATCAGAAATTCTCATCCTGCCATTAAAACAAGTGTACTACTTTTGTAATGATAAAGAATTGCTTTTCATATTAAAAAATGAATTACCACTGTTTTTAATTATATCTCAATTCAACCATCCATGATTGAAAAAATAAGGGATAGCTATTGATTTAAATTGTCTTTCTTTTCAAAAGGAAAATTTCAATTCCAAGGTGACATTGCTACAAACTATCTGAAAGTTTGTATTTAAACAGAAAGAATATCCAAAGACTTTTATCTCTGATAATGATTCTCTTAATCAAAAGCCTAGAAAACTAGATTTTTTACTATAGATAGGTCTTTTAGACATTTTAGAAGCAATGAATACATTCTTATCCAGAAGATCTACTTCCCAGTACATCAGTATTTCTCCTTTTGCTGAGACAGGTTATAACCAGGTGCCTCCTTGGTAACTGTGTTAATCAGAAGAGCCTAAACTTTTGAACAATTTGTCAGAGTAAATATGCTTCCCTTTCCTTTGTTTTTTGCTTTTGCTTTATGATAAAATTTTGTTATAAAAATACATTTCCAAGTAAAAAATAAGGTATGACACTTAAAAGTATTTTTTCTCTTATGAATCTTTTTTTGCTCCTTACTAATAATGTTAAAAGAAAAAATGCTAATTAATTTGAGTAAAATTTTTCTTTTAATTTGGGTTTTTATGAACATAGTTTTGAGTGAAAAAATTATATTTCATATAACTGTTTCTCAGTATATTATTTTATTCCATTAAGTATTTTATAAATATATTGAAGAACTGTTTTGTTAATGATAAAACCAGCCAAATATTTTGAACATCATGTAGACATTTAAAAGTAGTTCTTAGGGAAGCCTGGGTGGCTCAGTCCATTAAGCATCTGCCTTCGGCTCAGATCATGTTCCCAGGGTCCTGTGATCAAGTCCCTCATTGGGCTCCTTGCTCAGCAGGGAACCTGCTTCTCTCTCTGCCTGCCACTCCCCTTGCTTGTTCTCTCTTTCTCTGACAAATAAATAAATAAAATATTTTACAAAATAAAATAAAATAAAAGTAGTTCTCACTTGAGGAAATTATCTTAGGAAATATCACAAAAGTTCATGAAACAATAATGTATCTTATTTTGATTGATGGAGTTCCAATTTCCTCAGTCCTCAAAGTCATCTATTGGAATTTAGAGGAGTCTAATAGGTAGCATTCCTTTTACTTGCCTGAATTCTAAAGCAAATGAGAACAGGACAAAAGAATAGAGTAGAAGGGAGATCAAAATAGCACCTTTATTGTTGATAGAAACTGAGAATGTGGTTTATATCTGCAGACTAGAGTCCTAATCCTGAATCCCAAAATTCACCTGGATTACCTACAGAGTCATTGGCAGTGCTAGACTACCAAGTGTCTCTTCACACAGGAGATAGGGTTGGGCTTCCCAGTAAAAATTACGGAGAAGCAGGAAGAAACATCCTTCTTGGTAGACAAGCTGGATCTCAAGGGGAGGTGGAAAGGAAATGTTAGAACTCAGTATCTCAATCTTTGTTCCAGGCTAGGAATGATTGACATGGCAGAAAGAGGCTGTGAATGTTAAATTTTTCACTCTCCTGCTTCCTGAAGAAATCAGCAGTAATGTATTTTCTCTAATACTCTGTAGGAATCCCCACATCCACTGGGCCATTGTGTTGGCCACTAGAACCCACCATTTCATTGCATTCTACTGTAGACATGTATACTCCTGGAGTTTAGCAAAGTCGTAGTACTACCAAATCCTATCAAGTCTCCCTCCTAAATACCCCTTGAATTTCTTTCCTCATCTTTATATCCAAAGCCATATCTTAGTTCATAATTTAATCATCTTTTACTTAGATTTCCAGGAGCCACTTAATTAGTCTCTCTGTCTCTGGCTTTATCACTTCTAATCCATTATTCATACAGTCCCTAATTAAACTTACTACAGTGCAAATCTGTTAGTTTCCCCCCTACTTCAAGCCTTTTATTGACTCCCCTTATCTATAGCAGGGCTTCTTACTGTCTTCATCATGGAACACATAAAAATTGTAATATTTTAAAGAAATTCAGGGTAAATAGAGTAAGATACTTTCCTTTCAATCTAAGTTATGATCAATCAGACTCTCTCCATCTCAATCCCTTTTAGCTGCACCAGGACTGAGGAGATCAGTATCTCTGTACACCTTAACCCTTTTGTTACACACTGATTGAAAAGCTCTGAGTTCTATAGAAAAGTTGAAATTTCTTAAGAGGGCTTAAGATCCATTGCAATTTGGGACCTGCCAAACTACTTATCTCTTCATTCTCATTGCTTAACTGCCCAGCAATATCAAACTAAGTAAAGTTTCCAAAAATATTGTTTTATGCTTCTAAGCCCTTTGTCTATTCTATTGCATTTCTCTGAAATGGGTTTTCTCTCCTTAACCAGTTGGAAAACCATTATTTTTTTCACCTGGAAAACCATTATTTATACTTCTAAATGCCAAATATTAGAATTTACCTGTTCCCAGGAAAGTTTTCCTTATAAACATTCCTCTTGCTACACATAGTACAGTATTTTATTTTATGTCCACACATCTTTTCTTAATAAACTTTGAACTCAAAGACAGCCTTCACAATAAATGCTCAGTAAGTGACAGGACATTACAGAGTCCTCCTTTGTAAAGTTGTACTGATGACTTTAGATCATGTTGATCCTTTGACACATTGGCAGTCATTTAAAATACATAATGAATGCTTTACTGAATATCATTCTTTCATTGTTTTTACATACTCCTTTTTAGAACTGGAATTACACAATTTCCAGTTCAATCACTGTTTATTTCTTATCCTGCTAATTGGATTATAAATTTATTTAGGTAAAGGAATATGCCATTGTTAAGTTTTATATCCCATAGCACCTAGATTCTTTCTGAATAGTCAATACTTTTTAATATTTTTTTCACAAACCCATTAATTTCCAAATACCTTCATAAAATCTGGTTTAGTTTTCTGGTTAAGGGTTACTATTGACAGTGTCCTCAAGATGGATTTTTTGGAAGATCATGTTATGGAGAAAAGAACCTATAATTTAATAAACATTGATGACACTGAAAATCAAAGAACAACAGTTCTTTGTTGCATGATATTTTTTTTGTCCACAAATAAATGGTATACTTCCTTCTCAATACTCTTATATATCTATAATCTATCCCATTATTAAAATTCCCAAATTTTATTGAGAAAACTTTTTTTAAAGTTCTTATTTTATTTATTTTATTTTTTATATATTTTTAAAGATTTTATTTATTTACTTGACAGAGAGAGACACAGCAAGAGAGGGAACACAAGCAGGGGGAGTGGGAGAGGGAGAAGCAGGCTTCCCGCTGAGCAGGGAGCCCGACGCGGGGCTCGATCCCAGGATCCTGGGATCATGACCTGAGCTGAAGGCAGATGCTTAACTGACTGAGCCACCCAGGTGCCCCAAAGTTTTTATTTTAATTCAGTTAGTTAACATACAGTGTAATATTGGTTTCAGGTGTACAATATAGTGATTCAACACTTCCACACAACACCTGCTGTTTACTACAGCCAGTGTACTCTTTAATCTCCATCATTTATCTCACCGATCTCCCCTCACCTCCATTCTAGTAACCCATCAGTTTGTTCTCTACAGTTAAGAGTCTATTTTTTGGTTTGTCTCTCTCTCTTTTTTCCCTTTGCTTGTTTGTTTTGTTTCTTAAATTCCACATATGAGTGAACATACAGCAAAATTCTTAATGATTTAAGTTCAATCAATTCACATATGGTACTTTTTTTAGATTTCCAGAGCAAGTTTTCTTTGTGAGTGAGATGGTATGCTTCCTTTTAATAAACAGTGTAACCTATGATATTTTTCTTAGATTCCCAGAAAGAACAATGTCAGCTTTGCCTTTAATTGTGGTAACTTCCCTTATCTAGACAAACTCACATTAGTATTTCTTCCTTTCTCTCCATATTTTCCATTTCTGCTACTTTAATCATTTTTTAGTTATGATTATATATTTACCTTATGTCAGATTCTTTTTTAGTAGATATGTTATAAATTTTAAAAATATCTAACTATTAAGGTATGTGATATAGAAGTAGATGGATTTAATCTTTTAATAATAAAGAAAAGCAGAGTTTACTTATTCTTTTAATTAATGGGTTTAAATATTGGCCAGTATTTTTTTTCTCAAGAAAAAAGCACGTGTTACTGGAAATTAGACTTTTCTAAAGATGATGATTCTACTGACCCAGAATTATGGAAGTATCAGCTCAGTAGATTTAGGTGAAGCCACCAGCCACATAGGTAATACTGAAATAGATAGTTGACCCTAACTACATATAACAAAATTTGAAATGCAGTCAGGTAGAATTTTGGTTTTAAGGAATCATCACAAGCAGAGTTAATGATGCATCTCTTGCTTTCCTGGACATGAAGCATTTTGATAACAATAATTAGTTCAATTTAGTCCTTAACCTTCATAGGTTTTGATTCTTCAATTTTGTAAGTATATGAAACCTTAATCATGAATTTATTTTCAGCAAGGACTCTGAATGACAAATCATGTAAAATTATCGTTAATGTATTATATTAGAAAATGTTTTGTATACTTCAAATTTGTAATTGCTTGTAAATAAAAGAAAATTATTATAAATTTTTGGCTAACAGGAAATTACCAAGCCATGCAGAATGCCTTGCTGGTTTAGCAGAAAATACAATATTAATCAGATATGAAGTTCAACCCAAAGATTGATGAAAACCCAGTATTTATTTATTTATTTTTAAGATTTTATTTATTTGAGAGAGAGAGAGAGGCAGCATGCCTGCGTGGGAGAGAGAGAGCAAGCACCAGTGTGGGGAGCAGCAGAGGGAGAGGGAAAAGCAGGCTCCTTACTGAGCAAGGGAGGCTGATGTGGAGCTCCATCCCAGGACCCCGGGATCATGACCTGAGCCAAACGAAGACACTTAACCAAATGGGCCTCTCAGGTGCCCGGAAAAACCAGTATTTCTTAAACTTATTTTTAGAATTATTTCACATAAAACTTCAGGTCAAGTTTCTCTGTAAACCCTATGCCTCAATATATTTAGAGACTAAATTTTTAAGTTTTAATATTTATATTGCAAAAGCTTGCTTAATTGTTAGAATCTACAATAGTTCACATCTGATTAATTCAATGTTACAGCTTCTGCCACTTCCAACCACACTTTCATAGTACAGTATTTTTTATCTTTTGATTATTTATATTATTGGGCTAAACTAATCACCTAAAACACACTGTTCCTTTATAAAATAATTCATGAAAAAGAAAATCAGACTGTAGGAAATACTGTATCCCATCAATATGTACATGGGAGTTATATCTAATATGTAATATACCCACTGAAATATAATAATTAAAGTGAATATTTACTCTGTACTTCATCTATTTCTATTGTGCCAATGTTTTTCTAAAGTATTTCTGATAATGCATCTTGGCTGAAGGCTAAATATTGACTATCACTCAATTTTCTCGGAAAACACAATTGAATAAAATGTGTC
Source organism: Neomonachus schauinslandi (assembly GCF_002201575.2). NCBI lineage: Eukaryota > Metazoa > Chordata > Mammalia > Carnivora > Phocidae > Neomonachus > Neomonachus schauinslandi. The sequence goes on from NC_058406.1 coordinate 140,737,251, forward strand.
ACATAAGTAACTCAGTAAAATCATTTCTATTTACAGTTATACAATAATAAAAATACTACATTTTAAATTTTGATTCCTTGAACCAAGAATTTTTTTAGAACCAAGACTTTAGTAAGGATAATTTTAGTAAAATAAATTATCATTGAGGAAATTTGTCCCCATTGCTGATATTTACTTCTTCTACCATGTTCTCTGACTGGCATACCTTTATTGCAGATATTGACTAGAGGTTCAGCAATCCCCCTTTTCTCTTCCTGAGCACAAAGGAAGGTTAAGTTCCTCAGCCTCTCTTGCAGTGAGGTTGGAGCCATGCAACTGGCTCTGGTTAATAGAATAAAAGGAAATTATTATAGCCTGGCCACGAAAGATATGATCTTCCATGATCTCACTCACTGTCTGGAAGTGAAGTGCTCTAAGATAGCAGAATCACATCATGGTGGGAATGTAGACCCTGGGATCCTTTTCTTGGATGGAACTTCCCAGAAGAATAGCTCAGCCAGGAACATCTGTATTATACTTTGTACAAGTGTCAAGTAAACATTTGTTGAATTAAGCAATCACGATTTTGGTTTGTTTGTTATAGTAACTAGCAAGTGCTACCTTGAGTCATACAACTGGCAAAAATGCAAAATTTTCAGAGGAGTTCTTAGAAAAGTAAAAATTTCCAAGTTAGGACATTAAATGAATATGCTTTTCATGATTATTCTTTTATTCTTAACATTTAGAAATCTTCTGCTCAAAAAGTTTCAAGACACATTTAGGAATAAGAACATAAATGTGCATAAAGAAGGTATATGCTAATTTTTAGAAAAAGTTTTAAAATTACTTTGGATAGTACATAATATATAGACAAGAGATGACAAAAACATAAATTCAGCTCTTTTAAAAAATTAATGTACTTCAAAAATCCACTGATAAAATCTTTTTAAAAATATCTTATGGGACACCTGGGTGGCTCAGTTGGTTAAGGGTCTGCCTTCAGCTTGGGTCATGATCTCTGGGTCCTGGGATTGAACCCCACATTGGGCTTCCTGCTCAGTGAGGAGTCTGCTTCTCTCTCTCTCTCTCTCTCACTCTGCCCCTCCCCACCTCTCATTTTTTTTCTCTCTCAACTAAATAAATAAAATATTAAAAAAAATCTTGTATTATAGTTATATATTTCCAGAATATAACCAAAGCTATAGAGTGTACTGTGTGGTGCCAGTTAACAAAGAGAGAAGTAAGTAGAATTTAGTACATTTTGAAGAGAAAGCAAAAAGTTAGACAAATTGTTAATTGTTAATCAAAATTAGCCTCAATAGACTATGTCAGATAAACATCCACCAAAATTTAATAGAAAATTACCCAGAAATATTTGCAGACAAGGTTATCAGTAAATCTACTGAGGGAGTTTACAATGGCTATCTTTTCCAAAGGCATAGAATTCATTATAAGTAAGTCTTTAAATTCAGTGTAAGTATTATACAGATTTTTTCCCCTGGGATATTATATGATAGGAACTGAATTAAGGCTATTAGATTGAAATCTTGGCTTAGAAACTATTCCAAAGTCTCAAAAAAAAAAAAAAACCAACCAAAAAAAAAACAACAAAATGCATTATATCATGCAAGACAAAATTTTTATCCTTTATATTTAAATCCCTTTTCTCATATAAAATCCCACAAAATTGCTTATAGTTACCATTTATTAGAAGTTAAATCTGATTTAAAATTTTCAAGGTCTATTCTACAGCAATACTGGATTTCTTCCTTAATACTTTCTGATCTGCTTGTAGGAAATGCATTCACGATCCTATGTCTATTTTCAGGCCTTGGATCTACTTGGATCTCTATTGGTAAGAGATACATAGATCTTTTGGAGGAGGAATTCCACTTTCTGTGTAAATATTTAATAGTTCACTATTTAATTATATTTATTGGCTGCTGAGAGTTTTCTATGTTGTGTGTTGTGCTACAGTATTGTGCTAGATCTTTATTGGAGGTAGGAAAATGAGGAAGATACTAAAAAATAACAGAATGTCTAAAGATAAATTAACAAATATTCATACAAATGACCTTTATAAGGATTAGAACTAAGGTTCTCTGGGAATGGGGACTTTTACCTGGGGCTTGAAAGCAGATGCGGATGCGGTCAGAAAGTGAATGGGGTGAAGGCATGTACTCAGTTGGTGAATTAGAGCAGTTATACATCGGAATCAAGAATGTGTAATTGGAGAATAGGAGTTAGGACTCCTGAGAAGATTATCTGAGCAACACAGTATCAAGAAATGGGATTAAAATTTATGTGGAAAAATGGGTATTGATCTTGCCAAGATGCTTGGAAAATCAAAACAGAACAAGATCAATAAAATAGAATTTGGTTGTTTGCCAAAGTCTTTGGTGACTGAGATGCTGCCTATATACTTTTACAGAGTATAATCAGCATCCAACTCAAAAGGTGAGTGCATGTCACTTTGCAGGCCAAGGAAGTTCTTGTCACCTGGTCAGGATGGGTAATTCAAGGGAAAATGAAGAAGGCATTTTTTTTTTCCAACTTCCATATTTGCAAATGAGGGTTGAGTAAAGGAGGTCCAAATTCACCCATCCATGCATCCATCATTCAGTCAGTTAACAAATAATTTTGAGCACTTACATTATCCAAGTACTTTTGCAGGTGCTAGGGGAATGACATCCAAAAAGAACCCTAATCCCATTGGTTCATATTCTGATGAGAGAAGAGATAGACAATACACAATTAAATACAAAAATGGGAAACCCAATTATTATTTCAGATGAGTGAGAAAAAGATAATAACAATAGGTGACAGATCAGAGAATGCTTCTTTAATTGTGAGGTTCTCTTCTTCTCTGAGAAGGTAACATTTGAGATGAGACTTGTATGTTGGAAAGGAGCCAATTAAGGTGAAGATCTGGAGATGAGCATTCTAAGCTGAAGAAGGAGCAGGCAAAAATTCTTAGAAGGGAATGATTGTGCAATAAATATCAAAAAGGAGACTGAAGCAGTCCTGAGCAGGGGAGTAAAGAGAGATGTCTGGAGCAGTAGACAGAGGTAGAAGATGTTGAATTCACCAGGCCATGATAATATTCTAGTTGTAAGATTATATTCTAGTTGTAAGAAAAAGACTGTAAAGCATTTAAGAAGGATTTCTACAGGAACTGTGATCAACAAGCCTGGGAAACTTTGTATGCTGTAGAGCTATATTTCAAATTAGTGTATTATAAACTCTAAGAATTGCAGTTAAGAAAGTACTTAACTTTTTAATCTAGGAGCTTTCAAATTTAGAACCCCTTTGTTTCTAGTAGTCTAGACTTTCCAGTTGAGAATGGTACAATTTGTTATTATCTCATTTGATCCACATTATGTATTCCCTCCATCTCAATGGGTATCATTTGATCCAACCAGATTAAGCCCTTAAGGCCTGGAGACATTCTCATTCATCACTATAAACCTTTGCACAATGCTAAAAGGCCTTTTTCATGTCCTTTTAAAAAAAGATTTATTTATTTTTATTATTTATTTGAGAGAGAGAGAGACGGAGCATGACTGCATGGAGGGAGGGGCGGAGGAAGATGGAGAGAAAGTCCTAGGCAGAGTTCGTCATGGGGCTCAATCTCAGGACCCTCAAATCACGACCTGAGCTGAAACCGAGAGTCCAACACTTAACCGACTGCACCACCCAGGTGCCCCAGGCCTTTTTATGTCCTAACTTCCTATCAAAAACATATCTACTCTCTATGACCTATATTAAAGTCTCCTTTTCTATGAAGCTTATTAATTTTCTCCTTTGATGAAGACAGTATGATATGGTAAGAAGATTGAGTGTTTCACTTAAAAAAATTCAGCACTCTAATTCATGTTCCATCAATCACTGTGAATTGTGACTGCAAGAAGTTCCTCTAACTCTTAGATCCTAACATTTGAACAGTAAAACTTGATATAAAAATAATTACTTTCCAGAAATATCCTGACAGGCACCTGGGTGGCTCAGTTTGTTAAGCGTCTGCCTTTGGCTCAGGTCATAATTCCAGGGTCCTGGGATCGAGCTCCTCGTCGGGCTCCCTGCTCCACAGGGACCCTGCTTCTCCCTCTGCCTGCTCTTCCCCTTGCTTGTGCTCTCTCTCTCTCTGTCAAATAAATAAATAAAATCTTAAACAAAACAAAACAAATATCCTGACATAGGTCAAAGAACTTAGAAAAGTGTCTGGCACACATTTAGACATGTATAGTCACAGGATTTTAGAATTTAATTTAATAGAAACCTGCGTGTTCGTAATTATAATAGCTAACATTTAGTGATTGTTTAGTAAATTGTTTTATTTGCATTGTTTCATTTAATCCTAATGAAAATCCTTTTAGTTAAGTTTATTAAACTCATTTTACAGAAGAGGAAACTAAGGCTTATAGAGCTTAAGTCACTTGCACAATTCCATGGGAGTTTGTAAGGGGTGGACCCAGAATTCAGAGCCATTCTGTCCAAAGCCCATACTTTTACCTAGGCTTCTCATTTTAAAGAGAGGAAATTGTAACCTTAGAAAGACTAAAAAATTTAACTTGAGGACATATGTCTAATATGCGTGATAGCATATCTTATAAACAAACTCTCTTGGCTCGGTTACATAATCCTAAGCATTGGTATTTATTTATTTAGTTTATGTGCCTTGAACAGCTGAGAACTTATACATATTTCTTGAATGGGTTTACATAAGTACAGGGAAATGGTAGCACTATGATACAAGGATGATGTCAGCCTTAGAGATTACAACAGTGTGTAAAAATGCCATTCTTAAATTCTGAAGTAGGATTGTGAGGACATACTTTTTTCATGGTAGAGATAATTACAACCAAATTCCATAACAAACTAATTTGAGTGGGAATTTCTATTTTTCTACACAAAATGCTATTATGTTTATCTAGCTATGACTATATTGTACCAAAAGAGTGACATTTCTGGAAAAACTAAAGAGACCTAGGAGTTTCCTAGGGATATGAGAAGGAAGCAGTTAAAACAGCTGCCCTGTAATCTATTTTTCTTTATTGGGGAGATGATTTCAGGGAAAGACAGAAGGCAGGTGACCCCATCTAATCTCCTTGGATGTCTTAAGAAGTAAACTATTTCTATGTGGTAGGAAAAGAGTCCTTATCAATGGAATGCTCTTAGAAGAATGCCCTTGACTAGGATTGCTTATGGTAAACAAACCTAGGATATGTGATGTGTAATTTCATCGGAAGTATCAAGTAAGATCACCTATCTGGGTATAAACTAGAAATGCTTCATAACCTGATGTTTCCTACTGTGTGGGGTAACTGATGTGTCTTCTATGGAGACCTGATATTCCCAGCTAGAAAGTGCATGTCTAATAAATGATGTAATGACCTGGGAAGACATCATTAATATCCCAGATCTCTCACTACTCTATTTGTACTTGCTACTAGCTTGTATCCTTGAATTCTTAGTAAATAAATATGTATGTCCAAGCTGACAAATCAGATTCTTTGGTTAGCTCAGGGGAAAGGAGAAAAAGAAGAGTTAAACAAAACATAAGAAGTTGAAGATAGAGTAGAGAAAGAAAGAAACTTGAAGTTGCTAGAATAGCTGACTTAATATAGAAGAAAATAAACACTATCACTATCTTTTTGCAAATACAGAAGTAAATTCTAGATGATATGAAGGGTTAGTTGTAAAAAAGTCTTTCTTTAAAAATCTTCTTTACTACTTCCTTTTCTCTCTTTTCATTTCTTAGGTGTTTGATGCAGTAACACCGCATTTCCAAGTACCAAAATCCTATTGCTTCTGGAACAAATCACCACAAATTTAGTAGCTTCACAAGAGAAATTTATTATCTTACAGTTCTGAATGTCAGAATTCTGAAATGGGTATCACTAGGCTAAAATCAAGGTGTCAGCAGGACTGCATGCCTTCTGGATGCTCCAGGAGAAAATCTGTTTTCTTGCCTTTTCCAGAATAGAGACCTCTTGCATTTCTTGGCTTGTAAACTCTTCCTCTATCTTTAAATCCAGCAGTGTCATATCTTCAGATCTTTCTCTGACTCTGATACTCTCCCTTCTTCCACACTTGAAGGACTCTTGTGATTATAATAAGCACACCTGGTTAGCCCAGGATAATCTCCCTATTTTGAGGTCAGTTAGAAAATAACCTTAATTTCATTTGCTACCTTAATTCTCCCTTGCCCCTTGCTATGTAACATAATATATTCACTGGTCCCAGGGTGTAGGAAGTAGGCATCTTTGAAGCAGAGCATTATTCTGCCTACCATAGATACCATACAATAAAGGCAAAATATATACATACACATATATTTAATGTCTATATTCAAATGAGTTTATACAATCAATAGACAGTATTTCTGTCACCTGTATTTGTGCCTATAGCCCTCCTCTGGTAAACTCAAGCATGACCATGTGAATTACTTTAGCCAGTGAAATGCAAATGCAAGGATATATGTCTTGTGTTAGCATAAATTACAAGCATCATAGTATGTTCCAATATGTTAATTTTTCCTTCTGCAATGAAATCTTAAATATCCCAGATAATGGCTACTCCACCAGCCTGAGTCTAGGGGTGAAACTTAAACGAACCCGTGAGGATAAGATTTTGAGGTAAGAAGCAATCTTGTTAACCATTAGCTTTCCAGACTGTGCAAAACTTGATAAGAAAAAAATGGGAAGAGAATCACTAAATAATATAATAACCATAACACTGAAAATTAAATTAATTCAGAAACACAATAATTTTACTCTCAGAAGACAAGCATTTTTGGGGGGTACCTGGGTGGCTCAGTCGGTTAAGCGTCTGCCTTTGGCTCAGGTCATGATCCCAGGATCTTGGGATCAAGCCCCGTGTCGGGCTCCCTGCTCGACAGGGAGCCTGCTTCTCCCTCTCCTTCTGCTGCTCCCCCTGCTTGGGCCCTCTCTCTCTGTCAAATAAATACATTTAAAAAAAAAAGAAGACAAGCATTTTTAAAGAGCAAATTTATTATTGTAGATTTGTTAATGCATGACTCTGCTTGTGTACAATGATAATTATCAGGCCACCTGGGTGGCTCAGTTGGTAAAGTGTCTGACTTGGGCTCAGGTCATGATCTTGGGGTCCTGGGATAGAGTCCCGCGTCAGGCTCCCTGCTTAGCGGGGAATCTGCTTGTCCCTCTTCCTCTTCCTCTACCCCTCCCTGCTCATGCTCTCTCTCTCTCAAATAAATAAATAAAATCTTTTTTAAAAAATGAAAATTGGGCGCCTGGGTGGCTCAGTTGGTTAAGCGACTGCCTTCGGCTCAGGTCATGATCCTGGAGTCCCTGGATCGAGTCCCGCATCGGGCTCCCTGCTCGTCAGGGAGTCTGCTTCTCCCTCTGACCCTCCCCCCTCTCATGTGCTTGCTCTCTCTCATTCTCTCTCTCTCAAACAAATAAATAAAATCTTTAAAAAATAAAATAAAAATAAAAAATAAAAAATGAAAATTATCTTTGAAAAGGAAGTATATCTAAAATACAAAATTTTATGGAAATGAAGACAGACAGACATTTTCCAGAATTTGGTAGCAATGCCTAAGAAAAATTCCAAGTAAAATGAAAATACAGGAAAGAGACTTAAGTGTGATAAAGATAATTTACCAGAAACCAATGGAAATGTTTCTAAGGGGGTGGGATGCTGAAGCTATTGCAGATAAAACCCAGATCAGGATACAAATATCACCAACTAGGACAGTTTGGTAAATTTTAGATAATACAATTAGACAGTAACATGAAATATTAGGAATAAATACAGAAAAGGAACCAAATTTTCTTTGTTTATTATGATTGCTTACATAAACAAGAGTGTTCATTTAATTACTAGCTAAAAAGTCAATGTAATTTAATTAAAGCTAATATTTTAATATTAAGATGTCAAATATCGAGTATAAACTCAAAACTTAATAACTTTTTCTAGTCAAATATATCTAATTAGAACTAGAAATGGCAAGAAAAAGTATAAAATAAAATTAGTAACTCAATAACAGAAACTTGGGGTGTATGTGATGTAATTCATAAAAATATTAAAGAATACAAAGCAAATAAAGAAATAGCATTTGTGATTTGATGACAAAATTTAAATTCACAAAATACCATCTTTTCCACAATGTACCTGTAATTTAACTACAATTTGTTCAGCATTTCAACATTTTCATGAGAATATCTAACTACACAGGTAGCTAGTAAATGAGATAAAATGATTTACATTCTTATGAAACAATGAATATCCCAAATTTAGAAAAATAGTTAACAATTTTTACATATATTATAAGCAACAGAATGTGAGGTTACCATGAGAAAATATAAATTAATCAGATTCAGAAGTGTTTGAGAAATCAATCCATGTAACTATGGATTTTCCTTGTAGAGAAATGAGTGCTTTCCTTGTAGAGAAATCATTCGGGGGAGTGTGAAATGCTCTTTAGAATGTGATCTGACATTGTTCATGTATATCTTTTAAAGTAGAAACCTCCTGACTCAGCAATTTTAGGATTCACTCTTATAGGAGAAAAAAAAAAAAAAAACTACCAGAAAATGAATATTTATTACATCACATCTTTTTGTTTGTTTTTTGGAGTGGCCTAAAACTAGAAGCAGCCTCAATGAACATTAGTTAATAAGGTAGTTACTAAATTGTAGAATTACTGTGTTATAAAGCATTTTGATACTACCAACTGATTTCAATCTGATGTGACCATGCATCCTGTTTCTCCCAGGGCAGTCTCAATTTAGCACTGGTGTCCAAACTGAATTTTAATAGCATAGTCTTTCTTGTTTTGGATGATGAATTAGTCTTTCTAGTTAGATTTCTATCAGTTGATATTAAGGAATTTCCAAAATATATTTCAGGATATAAATAAAGCAGATGTAAACAAAAAAATAAAAATGATAGTAACTATTTATATGAGTGCACACAAAAGAATGGTATATACTCACCAGGCTGTCAACTTCTGTTGACAGTGCTTGGATTGAGGAGGATATTTATTTGACTTTTGGAATTAAAAAAAAAACTATAAAGAATATTTAAAAGGCAAAAAGATAAATATTGAATAGCTGACTTGGTCCCAAATTTTTATGAGACCTTCATAATTTTTTCATTTTATTTTAATATTCAGTTTTGTAAAAAGTATTCATTTTTTTAAAGTAAGCTCTAGGTCCAATGTGGGGCTTAAACTCACAACCCTAAGCAAGTGTCACATGCTCTACCAACTCAGCCAGCCAAGTGCCCCAAAAGTATTCATTTTTTGATGTGATTTTGTTATGGAGATATCAGCTAATTTAAAAAATAATAATGGAAATTTTAATTCATTTCAGAAGGTATCTCACATGCCTCATGCAGAGATAGTTGCTTCAGCTTATCTTTTTACTAGACTCGTGATCTTATACTTGGTGCCATGGCCATTTGATAGTCCTTATCAAGGGGATTGAACTGCACATTTATTTAGCATTTACCATTACGCCTCACACCATGTTAGGTGCTATAAAATTGTTTGCTACTCTCCTTTTAGAGAAAAAGAACTAAGGTTCCATAAAGTTAAATTTTTTTGTTACTACTACACTTAGGAAGTATAGAGTCAGCATTTAAATTAAAGTCCCCCTGACTCCTGACACTTTTCTTTACCATACAGCTTCCCATGCATTTATAGTTCTTTTATTTCTCATGCTATGATATTAATATATCCTTCTTTATTCACACTGAAAGTTTTATGCTTCAGGAATTCTTTCTGTTTGAATGGCAGTTCCCAAGTGCAAAATTAACCTGTGGTTAGAATTATGTCACCTTTATCAATGTTGCCATATGCATGACAAAATATAAATAGCAGGAAGTTGTATTACCTTTGTTTTAAAAAAACACAACCTAATGTTAGAAAAGATAAATGACTTGTCCAGCAGAACATTCCAAATCATGCAAAGTTAAAAATAGCATTGTGAAGAAGTTAAATGCTCTTGGCTTCCTGGTCTAGAGTACTATTTATGAGATGCCAGTGATTCTTTTTAGAACATGACAATATAAATTTTATTGCTTGTCAGGACTGGTAATGATTGTAAGTCCTTAGTATTTTTGACTTGCTAAAAATAAAATTCAAAGAAGACTTATTCATTTAAGACTATGTTGGTCATCAAAATCATTTGACATGTGCTTTAAAGTGGACACACTGAGTAATACAATAATATTGAATGTAAGAGGAAGGAGAAATTTTAATTGTGTATTATCTGTGTATAACATCGTCTAACAGAATCCTGCTAACTTTGGCTATTTCATCTGTAGCCATTAGATACTTCTAAAATATATTGTTCATTTTTCTACAAATATTTCCTGAGTGCCTGCCATGCACTGAGGATAAAATAGTGAACAAAACAAAATCTTTGTTTTCATGAAATTTACATTATATTGGGGGGATAAATATGAAAAAAATATATGTATGGTATATATTAAATTCCAGGCAGTGGTAGGTGCTCTGAAGAAAAACAAAGCAGATCAGAAGATAGAGACAGATGGAGAAAGTGCTATTTTAGATAAGAGGATCTTCAAGTAGGACCGTCTAATAATATTACACCTGAGACCTGAAAGAAGTGAAGGATGTCCAGAGGAGGAGGGATATAGGCAGAATGAATAGGGAGTTTAAAGAATCTGAAGTGGATTGCGTGTGGCGTGATTAATGATAAATTCAGTATAGATGAAATGAGTGACTAAGGGGGGAAATTGTAAGATGAAATCGGAGTAGCAGCCAAAGAAAAGTATATGCGGGACCATTAAACCATGGTAAAGACCTTAGATTTTATCCCGGGTGACGCAGAAAGGCATTGGACATTTATAAACAGAGGAGGTATATAATCTGATTTAAGTTTTCAAGGAATCACTTTGGTTCTATATGAAAGAATAGATTTGAGGAGCAAAGATTGAAGCAAAAACATCAGTTGGCTGAGAATAAACAAGTATCTGTGTGAAAGATGGTGATATTGCAGTTTCAAAATTAACCTACAGATTCAATGCAATCCCTATCAAAATCCCAGCCTGGTTTTTGGCAGAAAATGACAAACCGATCCGAAAATTCACATGGAAACAAAAGAGATCCGGAATAGCCAAAAGAGTCTTGATCAAGAACAAATATGGAGGACTTATACTTCCCAGTTTTAAAACTTACTATAAAGCTGTGTGGTAGTGGTATAAAGATAGACATATACATCAACTGAATAAAATTAAGAGTCTAGAAATAAACCTTTATAATTATGGTCAATTAAATTTTGGTAGAGTGCCAAGACAATCAAATGCAGAAACGAATAGTATTTTCAACAAATGATGCTGGGATAACTGGATATCCACACACAAAATAATGAAGTTGGACGCCTACTTTACACTCTCACAAAAACTAACTTAAAATGGGCCATAGAGAATCATAGAACTAAATGTAACTAAAAATTATAAAACTCTTAGAAGAAAATTTGGGAGTAAATCTTTGTGACCTTAACTTAGGCAACTCTTCTTAGATATGATACTAAAAACAAAAGCAAGAAAATAAAAAATTAAATTGGACTTCATAAAAATTAAAGACTTTGCAATGCAAATTATACCATCAATTATCAATTATACCAAAAGTGATGTCAATTCATAGAATGGGAGGAAATACTGAAAATAATTTTAAAAAGATGATGATGGCTTCAACTAGAATGGTAACTTTGAAGATGATGAGAAGTAGTCTGATTCTGAATGCACTATGGGTAAACCATACAATGTTGTTGGCTTTTAACTATTGTTTTTTCTACAAAATGATCATTTCAAATAATTAAAGCTAATATTCTGAAGGTATACCTACAGAGGTGTTTTGTTTTGTTTTTGTTTTTGTTTTTCTATGCCCAAGCTATGAAATGACTATAAGATTTTAGGCAGAGGAATTAGAAAGATCAGGATGCCATTTACAGGAATCTAGAAGATTGGGAGTAGAGTAGGATTGAGGATGGAAGCAAGTTTGTTTTTAGGCATATTAACTCAAAAGAGACAGAAGATTACCAAGAGGAGATTACAGTAAACAGAATGGTAGCAGTCTGTTTAGGACAAAGTGGGAGAAACAATTCCCACTGGCAAGACTCAAGCATAGTTCACACTGTGACTAAATAACTTTTTTTACTCTTTCAGTAATATTCTACCTAAAGAAACAGTTCTTCTGTTCTATTAATTAGATAAGATGTGAGCAAGTAATCTCAATTCTTTCCTAAAATAACAAAGATGGGTAATTGAAAGTAGACATATGGACTAAATCCTTATTAGTCATTGTGTTTTATTCACATGAATTCAACCTTTTCGGGGTTTTTTACTTTTTAAAATTTTTATTGTTATGTTAATCACCATACATTACATCATTAGTTTTTGATGTAGTGTTCCATGATTCATTGTTTGTGCATAACACCCAGTGCTCCATGCAGAACGTGCCCTCCTCAATACCCACCACCAGGCTAACCCATCCTCCCACCACCCTCCCCTCTAGAACCCTCAGTTTGTTTTTCAGAGTCCATCGTCTCTCATGGTTCATCTCCCCCTCCGATAGAGCTACCATACGATCCAGCAACTGCACTACTGGGTATTTACCCCAAAGATACAAATGTAGGGATCCGAAGGGGTACGTGCATCCCAATGTTTATAGCAGCAATGTCCACGATAGCCAAACTGTGGAAAGAGCCAAGATGTCCATCAACAGATGAATGGATAAAGAAGATGTGGTATATATACAATGGAATATTATGCAGCCATCAAAAGGGATGAGATCTTGCCATTTGCAACAATGTGGATGGAACTGGAGGGTGTTATGCTGAGCGAAATAAGTCAATCAGAGAAAGACATGTATCGTATGACCTCACTGATATGAGGAATTCTTAATCTCAGGAAATAAACAGGGTTGCTGGACTGGGTGGGTGGGAGGGATGGAGTGGCTGGGTGATGGACATTGGGGAGGGTATGTGCTACGGTGAGTACTGTGAATTGTGCAAGACTGTTGAATCACAGATCTGTACCTCTGAAAAAAATAATGCAATATATGTTAAGAAAAAAAAAAGAAGATAGCAGGAGGGGAAGAATGAATTCAACCTTTTTGAAAGCATCTAATATGTAATCATAATTAAGCTTTGAGAGGTTCAAAAATATGAACCATTGTTTTTTTCCCCAAAGAGATTGTGGAATTCATAGGAAAATAAATTTGAATTGCAAGAAAAAAGCAATACCCAAAAAACAGGAGGTTTAAAAGTAGTAAGGGATTAACATACAGGTGAATGGTTAAATGCCAAGATGAGCTATGCCATAGAATAGGAAGAGAAAGCCACCTGTGGACTGGCACTGGGAAGAGCTATGAAATAAGTGTGACTCCTTCTAGGTCTTAGACAGCAGATATGGATATACTGATGGGAGAGAGAAATATAATCAAGATTCAGGGAAGCAATTTTAAATACAAGTGAGAAGGTTGAATTGCACATTGATTATTCAGGGAATAATGAGTAAGAATTATTATCCTTTAGATTCTCTATAGCCCAATATTTAATAAAGTTAGTTGAATAAATGACCAGCTGAATGAGAAGAGAACACAATCAACTACTTCTAGGTTAAAGGTAATATAAAATGTAATATATTATTAATAATATTAATATCAAATTATCAGCTACATGTTTATTTTGTATACATGATCAAAGGGTATATTTTGTCTGTCAGTTAAACATAATCATGTTCATATTGAGTATTTTAATATTCTAGGGGCTATTTAAAATCAGAACTGCCTTGAAGAGTTGCAATTTAGCTTAGTGATATAAAATAAGAAGAATCCTCCCAACACAAAGCACCAATAAATGTCAAATTCCCAGCTCTAAACATAATAGCTGTTTAGATGAAGAGATGGTATGTGGGCTGGGGAGGGAAAATGATAGGATGGTTCAGCTTTATATATATTCAGACCTATCATTAAATTTAAATTCAAAAATATGAACCCCAAAGGAAAACCATCTTGTCCCGCCAATTACTATTTCTTTTAATTTTGTGTGTAACCATTTGTAGTCTCCCTTTTGTTCCCTTTCTCTCTCTCTCGTCTCTCACAGCTCTCTCATACATTCCACACCACACCCCCCCACACACACTCTCTCTCTCTCTCTCACACACACACACACACTTAAGAATGGCTAGTAAGAAAGGCTAGAATATTTATTTCTCTTCTTTTATTTGCATATCCAAGGCTATGATGATAAAAACTTACCTTTCTTCATGGATGGTGCGTGTACTTCATTTTCAGAATACTTAACATTTATGAACCACTGTTTTACTTTTCTGGTTAGAGGGTGTCTATCCATATATCAAAAGGAGACATAAATTCTTAGATAGTTATTTTTTAACAAAAACATTTAGTTTAGGTTTCAGGTAAATAAACTCATTATTCATTTGATGAAGCCATCTTGGTTTTTAAATTTTTTTATGGCTCTTTCTCTGCTGGCTTAATAGAAAAAGAAATGCATAAAAAAGAAAACATTTTTTGCTAGAGCTAAAGAAATAACACTATTATTTTCATTACTGCCATGATGAAGTAGATCAATATGAGACATTGTTTATTTCCTTTTAAGTGAAGACAATAAACCACCAAAACAATGAATTGAATTAAAGCAAAATTATATTGTTTTAATATTTTCTTCCCACTTCACTTGCTAAACATAGATTAACAGCTCAAAGTACTTGGCTAAATGTTTTCTCACTGAGAACATAATGATATAAAATAAATATATGCTTTGAAGTTGGCATAAATTACTATAGACCCCTTCTAGAGAAAATTCAATGTGATAATAAATAGTTATAGGTTAATTTAAAGATCGTACAGATCCATAGTTGCTGGTATGCTTGTGAAATTAGCATGGATTTTTTTTAATGAAAATATATTCTTGCTGCAACTGTATGACTTTTATAATACAAGTTCTGGGAAAGGGGAAATGAATATTTAAGAAACTTTTATTGGTTTCTTAATATGTGCCAAATGATATGAAAAATTCTATAATAAATGTTTACAAAGTAGTTGTGAGCAAAGCAGAAGGAAAAAATTGTTTTGTGTAACACAGTTGTGCAAACCCTGTGTGTGTGTGTGTGTGTGTGTGATTTTTTAACCCCTTGAGAATCCCATGACAGCTCACGATCATTCCCTCCAGAAGCAGGGCAGGGAGGTCATAAAGGCATGCAAACAGAGTATTTTCTATACATTTTAGGAATTCATAGAAGTTAATGGAAGGACGATAAAGACATCACTGTTTAATAAAAGAAGCTTATGGGAGAGGAAATATTGAGGTGAGT
Source organism: Neomonachus schauinslandi (assembly GCF_002201575.2). Taxonomy (NCBI): domain Eukaryota; kingdom Metazoa; phylum Chordata; class Mammalia; order Carnivora; family Phocidae; genus Neomonachus; species Neomonachus schauinslandi. Next base: position 140,752,581 of record NC_058406.1, read on the forward strand.
CTTGAATATAGCCCTTATGTGTATTTTCCCTCATTGCATTCCTTCCTTAGGGCCCAGAAGTTACTCAGTACAACAACCTTCTTCAATCCTTTGGGAGTGTCCATCTATAATCTGTCATGATAATCTATGCAACCATACCAATTGACTTTCCCCAAACACCTTATTTAATATTAAGGTGTATTAAAAATTTAAGAATTTTTCTTAAATCATCTGGCAAACTTCTTCTACCCTTGGGATGTTGACTCCTTTCACTGAAATGTCCATGTTTAACTTAGAATGAGCTGCTTTTCCCCATGATACCTTAGATATTTGTCTTTCATAATACTTTGTAATTTTGAATTATATAACAAAATGTATTCTTGTGTTTTTTACTAATTAAGTCTTCAAGGGCAAATACGGTGTTCTATTCCTTGTAACTCCTGCTTTTTGTAATATATTTAAAGATTTTATCTATCTATCTATCTATCTATCTATCTATCTATCTATCTATCTATCTATCTATTAGAGAGACTGATAGCAGAGGGAATAGCATAGGGAGAGGTACAAGCAGACTCTGGGCTGAGCACGGAGCCCGACGCAGGGCTTGAAACCATGACTCTGAGATCATGACCTGAACTGAAATCAAGAGTCAGACACTTAACTTGACTGAGCCACCCAGGCACCCTGTAATATATTTTTTATTAATAAAATCTTGAAACAAACCAAAAAATAACAACCAAAGATTACTTTTAATGTTGTTATTGTGGGAAAAATCAACAATATAGTACATAAAAATGGTAAAAAGAAATAAATAGCATGCCTAAGTGTAGTAAAATTTCTCTTCAAATCTCAATTCCTGTCCTTGAAGTAAGCACACGTAATTATTTTTCTTTATTTCCTTCAGGGCTTTAAACATATATTTACTTGAATTTATATATATGCAAAATTTTAAATGTTAACGTAAGTTGGGTTTATTAACATAAATTATACATACTGTGCTTCAACTTGCCTTTTTTACTTCATGGTGTATGTAGGATATATTACTTTTTCAATGTATATTGGTCCAGCGTATTTTTTAGAAATTACTATGGTATGAATTCACTATCATTCAACTTAATACTATTTTAAAGCTGAACATTTGTATTGTTTATCAAATTATGTTATGAAAAATGTTCCTAATATAGCACTCTTATATTTACGTTTTTATGCATTTACATTTCCAAAGGCTAGATCTAGAAGTGGAATTACTTAGCCATACTGCATGCACATTTTAAATTTTGTATGTACTGTCGAATTTTATACAAAAAATTGTACTACCAAATTATACTGCACCAACAGAGTATTCAAATCCCTGTTTCTCCGTATCAACATTGGATATATAATTTTTTCAGACTTTGCTCATCAGATGGTTTAAAATGATCCTCATTATCCCTGATTGTGTATTTTTGAACTTACCTACTCACTGAAATTGATTTTTTAACCCCAAACTCAATACTCATGGTACTTTCTGGACCATTCACAGACATGCTCATAGCAACAAAAAATCTAAGTGGCCAACACACACTGCTTTCTTGTTTCAGTTCTCATACTGTAAATAAGTGTAATTTTTGCAAGCTATTAATTTAGTGCCATGTTTTCCTCATTTTTGTGATTGTTGGTGATTTTGATGTTTAAAATGGCCCATAAGGGTGCCTGAGTTGCTCAGTTGGTTGTGTCAGACTCTTGATTTCAGCTATGATCTCAGGATCCTTGGATTGAACCCCAAGCAGGGCTCTGCACTCAGTGGGGAGTCAGCTTGAGGATTCCTCTCCTTTGCCCTCTCCCTGCCTCTCCTCTCTCTTTCTCTCTCTCAAAGAAATAAATAATTAAAATAAATAAATAAATAAATAAATAAATAAAATAAAAAGGCCCTCTAGTGGTGAAGTGTTGTCTGGTGTTCCAAAGTGCAAGGCTGTGACATGCCTTAGGGAGAAAATACATGTGTTAGAAAAACTTCATTCAGGCATGAGTTACAGTGCTGTAGGCTGTGAGTTCAATGTCAATGAATTAATCAACAGTGTTTATTAAATAAGGTATCTTTAAACATGAACACCCATAAAACAAGGTTATGTATTGATCAGTTGATGAAAATGTGACTAGAGGTTCTCAGAAACCTACTCCCTGTAATTCCTCTAGGAGCAGTGGTTCAATTTTTGTGGCAAGTTTATAGAACATAATTACCATGAAAAATATGAATCAACTGTATATCATTTTAATTTGCATTTCCTTAATTATTAATGTTGCAGAACATCTTTTGTATATTTGAAATTTACATTTCTCTTTCTGCTATTACCTATTTATAGCTCCTATCCCTTTTTATTAGATTGTCCCTTTTTCAATTCATATGAGTTTTCTTCATATTAACAGGACTGAAAATTTTCCTGTATTTATATTGGAAATATTTCCCCCCCCGTCCATCTATTGTCACTCAGTTTTCTGATAATTTCAACCACCTCCCTTTTTTTAAATGTAATGACAGCTCTCATTCACCACCTATTTTATGACTTCTTTGTTTTATGTCTAATGTGCTCTAGTTGTTTTTGTTTGTTTTTCTAACCTAGTTTTAAACGATTTAGAATTTCTTTTCATGTAATGCAAGGATCATTGCATTGCACCCTGACAGTCTTGTCTGACTAATTTTTCTAATATTGTGCTTTTAATAGTCTATTATTTTATCATTGGTCAGAGATGCAAATTTTTAAATATGTGTTTTTTGGTCTGTTTTGGACTCTTTATTATTCAATTTGTTGCTTTATTATTTGAAAGGTATCATACTGTTTTAATTACTTTTATAGTATAGCTTTTTATTTGTCAAGGCTTCTCTTGCTTTATTTTTTAAAAATTCCTTCATATTTTTACTTATCCTTGTGCATTACTTCTTCCAGAGCTGCAAAGTTTATTTACCTTAGAATTAAACAGGTAATTTTAATAATACTTATTCAAGTCAGAGGAGTAAACTGTTTTCCATAACTAGAAATGGTTGCATAGCTTGTTCCATATACCCACTTTCCTTGTTGTATATATTGCTTCACTTGTCATCTTGAGCCAATCCCTTAAAAAGGCAGGCTTTTGGTTTTGTTTTTCATAAAGCCAAGGTGTCATTTGTTTTGTGAGGGGGAAATCAGAGCAAAAAACATGATATTCAACACTGTTTTGCCTAAGTGCTGTAAAATACAGTTAAAACATAACTGCCACAAACAGAATTTACCTTCATAATTGCCAGGCACTTCATGACAGAAAACGGAAGTTATCTGTTTCTTGGTTAGTGTTGGAGATGTAGGGAAATCACATTTTTTTATTCACAGTCTTCAGAATTCATGTAGACTACTTTCTTTTATATTGAAACAGAAAAATCATATAGATGCAATTGTGGTCATGCTTCAATTATGTTATCATCATAAATTGATGATTAAATTATAATTATCAACATTCTCTAAGTTTTTACATGTTCACATCTTTATATGATAGCCTGGATTGTACCTGTGTTATAGATAAACACCTTTCTGCAAGTGTTCCCTTATATATTAATAAATTTTAATTATTTTCATATTTTCTTACGTATCTATTTCCTGGAGACATCTAAATACTTATGTATGGATTTTGTTCAACTTTTAAAGAATTAAACTGTTTTTCCATTTCTGGAACCACCTCATTTTATCTCTATGGACCGACACATACTGTTAAACACTTTTTTTTTTTGAGAAAATAGATCTCCAGAGAAAACAGACATTCTCTAATCCTATGTGAGTCTGTTTGTGAACCAGCTTGTTGATATGTATCAAAAATGTAAAAAACACTTTCTATACTTGGTTGAATTGTATATAGTTACCATGCATTAAATATATATTCCAATGATCCTCCACAATTTTTTCAAATGCTGTTCAGCATATTTTTACTCTTAGTTGCATACATTTCCATACAACTATAGATCTCTTTAAGTAATCCACCTTTTCTTTAAAGCCTATCCATCCTCCTTTTATTGTATTCCAAGCATGCCTTTCATCACCCCAAGTAAGTCTCAGGGAGGCCTGTAGGGTTTTTTATAATTCCTCTGTCTTGGAAGTTTAAATTCACCACGTCACCCATGCTCCGCGCATTAAGCGGTAAACATATTTTGCCCGAAGGCTTCTACATGCCTCTTTTAAAGTTTCTTCCATGACTTATTGGGCTTTAACTCTATTGTTAATATTCTTTTCAGACCAAGAAAGGCAGTAAATCTAAAACAAACCTAGAGATTTTACTGCTATAACTTTCAGACCCACCTAGCCTAAGTGGGATACTTTTTCTACTTACTAGATTGTTATTCTTCAGTGATTAATTCTTTAATTATATCAAAGAGTTTTCCCCCAGAAGTTAAAAATGCTAAAGTAAAATTATTTCTTTCCATTTATTTTTCCATTAAAGTGGACAAGTATATATATATATTTTTTCACGTCTTGTTTCAGTTACTTCACTAGTTTACCTGAGTGATTCAATAGACAATAGTTATTTTTGTTACTATTGGTGTTTCTTTTATAGATAAAAACATGAATCATGGAAATTAACCAGCAAGGATTTTTAAGCATCTGCCAAATATGTGTTAGCCTTAAGGATACAAGGACTAAGGATGCTTGTGTCCCAAGGCAATGTCAGCCTTGGACACCATTCATGTACATAATATGATTAAGGTCATTTGAACACTTCCTGATTCTCTTTCAAGCACTCCCCAGTGCCTCTCACCTCTTCAATCTGTGGATTTTGTGAGGAAAATTCACTTAATGAGATATGACCTTATGTAGAAGATAGTAGTATGATTTTGTACTGTAGAGCTTTGGCTTTGGAATGAGCCTGTTACATTCCAAATGCTGGACCCATGCTTTCATTATGGGCTCTCTTGATTAATTTATGAAACTATTTTACAGCTCCCTGTGCCAAAGGTTCAGTCAAATGAGAGGAGGAGTGTTATTCAATTTAAAACTTGGAAGAGCCCAATTCTGATTCATTTAGAACACTGCTCAGAGCAAGGTCTTGAGGATCCCTGATGCATAGGCATCACATACTTAGTAGTGGGAGATCATAGGGAGCTGGGCAGCTGGAGTGCTGGTAGGACACTTAGGGTGTTTTGACAATGGTTATTTAACTCAACTGGTGGGGAAATCGGTTCCACTGAACTGGAGCAACCCACCGACTATCACTGATATGAAATTATTTACTTCCGATCTTTTCCAAATACATTTTTCTTTTTTTTTTTAAGATTTTATTTATTTATTCATGAGAGACAGAAAGAGAGAGAAGCAGAGGGAGAAGCAGGCTCCCAAGGAGCAGGGAGCCCTATGCGGGACTCGATCCCAGGACCCTGGGATCATGACCTGAGCTGAAGGCAGACGCTTAACCATCTGAGCCACCCAGGCGCCCCCAAATACATTTTTCTAAGGAGAACAACAATGACATCAGAAAAGGATAAAAGGAAAAGCATAATCAGATTGACTGGAAGGGTGAACAAGAATCAAACACATGTTGCCTACTGCACAAATTAATAATCAGTGGTCACGGCACCAGCAAAATCACTTTATATAGGTTGTCCCTGTGGCAGGATCCTGGTTAACCTTAGTTCCCTTTGTTTCTGTCTGAGGCTGACTCTCCAGGATTCCCAGAGATTTAGTGAGCCACCAATTTCCTTCCCACTACAATCCTTTTTTGTTTAAGATTGAATTTCTCTGGTTTATGACTGAGAATACTCATAAAGAACTGGTACCAGGACTGGATTACTGGCAGTAATACTTCCTAATATGTAGAATTGATTTGCTGGCATACCCTAACATATAGAATTAATTTGCTGAAGAATTCTATCACTTCTGGGTAGAAAATTGATTTTTTTTTGCTATATTTAGTTAAATTATGGTTTGTGGTATACTTGGAATAAGGGAAGCATCTTCAAGGACTTTTTAGGAAAATGTCAGGATGTTACAGGGTGTTGATTGATTCTTATGGCTACCATTAAGATTTTTCAAGAAAGAGACAAACTTCAGCTTCTCCAAACACAAGAAATAAAAGACTGTTTTATAATAAAAATAGTTTCTCCCTATTGTTGCCATCCAAATTGACAGAAATAGGGATAATTTGATTCTGTGCATTGATAGAAAATATACTGTAATCCAAATTTAAGGTCTGATATACTGAGGCAGAAAGATAGAATTCTCAGAGGATAAGATTAGGTGAAAGATATACCTGAACTCTTAAGCACCTTTCAAATACCTCTGGTTAACCCAGTGGTTCCAACTTTGGCTGCACATTGCCTTTTAAAAAATAATGATACTTTGTTCCTAGCCATTGAAATTCTTATTCAATTTAATTTTTCTTAGAAAGTGGTTTGAGCATTGTTTTTTAAAAAGTTCCCTAGGTAATTCTTGAAGAATAACTCTTTCTCATTGAAGAAGTCTCTGGAATGTAGCCTGGAGGACAGACTCATATTCCAGGTTTTGATTTATCTCAGTTTGAAGTCATTAATTTGTGAACCAGAGGTGGTTAGTGCACAAAAGCATGCTGTGAGGAAACAGAAATTCTCACATTCAAAAACTGTGCATAAATGTGATCTTTGGGTGTTGTTTCTAGCCAACTAAATAAACCTGAAACAAATACAGTGTAAACTTATTGAGGTTTTTAAAATAATTATATTGAAATAAAATGACTTTAATATTCTGTGTTTTTCTTTTTCTTTTTAGTAAAGATTTTATTTATTTATTTGTGCGTGTGAGAGAGAGAGAGAGCACAAGCAAGGGGAGTGGCAGGCAGAGGTAGAAGTAGGCTCCCCGCTGAGCAAGGAGCCCGATGCAGGACTCAGTCCCAGGACCCTGGAATCATGACCCGCGCTGAAGGCAGACGCTTAACCGACTAAGCCACCCAGGCATTCCTGTTTTTCTTTTGCTGATAATTAAATGAAATACTATAAGTAAATTACCTATCAGAGTGCCTGACACAAAGTAGACACTCACTGAAAGCAAGTGATTATCATCATCAGTACTATTATTATTATCTTTACCACTCTTCTTTCTACTAACACTACTTCTACTACTACTACTACTACTGCAGAGAGCTAGAGAACAGGTGTTTTTAAAATAAATCCAGTGAATCACTCGACCACAGTTTTAAGGGGTTCTTTCTTATATACTGCAGCACAAACAACTTGGGTTTTTTTTCTTCCTTTTTTTAAAGATTTTTTAAAAAAAATTTTAAGTAATCTCTACACCAAAAGTGGGGCTTGAACTTACCACCCCAAGAGCAAGTCACATGCTCTACCGACTGAACCAGCCAGGTACCCCACAAATGATTTGTGTTTTAATGGTCCCTTTGAGTCCCTGAATGCATTTCACCCAAGGAAAAATTTGGTATTGATAGTGGTTAGGATACTAGACCCAGTCTCTGAAAGCCAACCCCTCAACACCTCCTGATGTGATTTATTTACAGTACAATTAGTACCATTTGAACAGCAAATGGGGGCGCCTGGGTGGTTCAGTCTGTTAAGTGACCAAGTTTTTATTTCACCTCATGTCATGATCTCAGGGTCCTTAGGTCAAGCCCCATGGTGGGCTCCGTGCTCAGCAGGGATTCTGCTTGAGATTCTCTCTCTCCCTCTCTCCATTCCCCTCCACGCCCACTGCATTTGCACACTCTCTCTTTCTCTCTTTCAAATAAATAAATAAATATTTGAACAGCAAATGACCATGATTTATTGACAAGGTTTCTTTTAGTATATACTTCAGCTGTCCAGATCAACCAAAAGGCCTATTAGCGAGTGGATTCCTGCCAGCATTGTGGTGAGGGATCCAGCAGAGGACTGTTTGGTAAACAGACAACCTCAGGGAGGGTATTAGATCAAGAAGGTAGAAGAAATGGGCATGGGAGCCACTCCAATGCAAGTTTTTATGTGAGGAAGTAGAGGAGTCAGTCTGGGCAAGTGTCAGGGGCATGAAAGTCGGAATGAGTTGAAAAGTTGGAACAGCTTGTTTATGGTGCAGCGCATCCTTGAATTAGTGATTTTGTAATATCTAACAAACTGCAACAATTCCAAATTATTGCAACAACTGCAACAAATCCAAAATGGATTCATCATTTCTTTTCATCACACCTGTGTCATCACACAGTTTGTACTTTGATACTTAAAAAAGAAGTTGTTACTAACTTTAAATGCCAATATTCTGCCCCCTTTTCTTGTTCTTGACAAAACTTAATACTGAGTCCTATCTCCACCCCCTACATTCAACATTACTCTAATCTTTATTGGGTGAGATTTACCATGTTGAAATTATTCAGCAAGAACTAGTTATTTTTCTCGAGGCAAATTCTTTGAAATCAATTGATATAACTCATGCTGACCTTAAAATATCCCCAAATTTCTTCCTTATATCTGTGGGGTTTTTTGTTGATTTAATCTATGACCTGTTGGGAAAAGTGGGTCTGTAGTATCCACAGAATGTCTGTCTGTGTTTAAGTTTGTATTTACCTGTCTATATTTGGTTGAAAGGTGAAATTGCTAAGGTTCTTTTTCCAGTTTGTAAGAATATATAGCAACTGCCTGTCATTTGATTTACTATCTAGATCCTTCCTTGGCTACAAACAGGTCATCCTTCTTATGTAATCTTTTTCTGTAGGCTTCACTGTCTCTCTAACAACTTCTTAAAACATGAATGCGCTAATTTTAAAATGGCATCTTTGCTTCATCTCTGTACATATCTTTGTCTAGGGCTCCACCTGTTCACTTTTGGCGATTGCTTTGATCATAACCAGCCTGAGTTATATCTGGGAAAAGCAGGAAAGGATTTCTGAGTCATAAAATTTCTATCACACATTTCAGCACTGGGCTAAGGGAAAAATAAATCACTTTCATTCATTTAGAAAGTAAACGAATGATTCTGTCAAAGTTCTACTTGCAGAGCTTAATATACTCAATGATTGTTGTAAAGAGGAGAGGGAATACATGTAATAAAATAAATGCAGGGTTTGAGCTGATAAGAGATTTGAGTGCAAATCCAATCTCAAACACTTAGAAACTATGTGATATTTTTAGGCAAGTATTTAACCTATGTAAGCCCTTGTAATTTTTTTGTCAGTAATATGGCACTAAATTTTTTTATGAAATATCATTTTGTAGATTTAAAAATAGTGTATGAAAAGTGCTTGGCACAGCGATGTCCACTCTCACCACTGTTACCTAACATAGTACTGGAAGTCCTAGCCTCAGCAATCCAACAACAAAAAGAAATAAAAGGCATCCAAATCAGCAAGGAAGAAGTCAAATTTTCACTATGTGCAGATGACACAATACTCTATATAGAAAACCCAAAAGACTCCACCCCAAAATTGCTAAAACTGATATACAAATTGAATAAAGTTGCAGGATGCAAAATCAACATCCAGAAATCTGTTGCATTTCTGTACACCAGCAATGAAGCAGCAGACAGAGAAATCAAGGAATCAACCCCATTTACCATTGCACCAAAAACTGTAAGATACCTAGGAATAAACCTAACCAAAGAGTTACCTCTTTGAAAAAAATTGAAGATGACACAAAGAAATGGAAAAATATTCAATGCTCATGGATTGGAAGAACAAATATTGTTAAAATGTCTATACTACCCAAAGCAATCTACACATTTAATGCAATCCCTATCAAATTACCACCAGCATTATTCATAGAGCTAGAACAAAAATTCTAAAATTTGTATGGAACCAGAAAAGACCCTGAATAGCCAGAGCAATCCTGAAAAAAGAAAAGCAAAGCTGGAGGCATCACAATCCCAGACTTAAAGCTATATTACAAAACTTTAGTGATCAAGGCAGTATGGTACTGGCACAAAAACAGACCTATAGATTAATGGAACAGAATGGAAAATCTAAAAGTGAACCCACAACTAAATGGTCAACTGATCAACAAAACAGGAAAGAATATCTAATGGAAAAAAGACAGTATCTTCAACAAATGGTATTGGGAAAACTAGACAGCAACAGGCAGAAGAATGAAATGAGTGCTTTCTTACACCATACACACAAATAAATTCAAAATGGATGAAAGACCTACATATGAGATAGGAAACCATCAAAATCCTACAGGAGAACATAGGAAGCAACCTCTTTGACATTGGCTATAGCAACTTCTTTTTTTTTTTAAAGATTTTATTTATTTATTTGAGAGAGAGAATGAGAGACAGAGAGCACGAGAGGGAAGAGGGTTAGAGGGAGAAGCAGACCCCCTGCTGAGCAGGGAGCCCGATGCGGGACTCGATCCTGGAACTCCAGGATCATGACCTGAGCCGAAGGCAGTCGCTTAACCAACTGAGCCACCCAGGCGCCCTATAGCAACTTCTTACTAGATAGTCTTTGGAGGCAAGAGAAACAAAAGCAAAAGTGAACTGTTGGGACTTCATCAAGACAAAAAGCTTCTGCACAGTGAAGGAAACAATCAACAAAACTAAAAGACAACCTATGGAATGGGAGAAGATATTTGCAAATGACATATCTGATAAAGGGTTAGTATCCAAAATCTATAAAGGACTTATCAAAATCAACACCCAAAAACCAAATAATCCAATTAAAAATGGGCAGAAGACATGAACATTTTTCCAAAGACATCCAGATGTCCAGCAAACATGTGAAAAGATGCTCAGTATCACTCATCATCAGGGAAATACAAGTCAAAACTATGATGAGATATCACAGATCTGTCAGAATGACTAAAATTAACAGCACAGGAAACAACAGGTATTGGTGTGGAAAACAGTATGCAGGTTGCCCAGAAAGTTAAAAATAGAACTACCCTATGACCCAGCAATTGCACTACTAGGTATTTACCCAAAGGATACAAAGATACTCATTTGAAGGGGCACATGTACCCCGATGTTTATAGTAGTATTATCATCAATCATCAAATTATGGAAAGAGCCCAAGTATCCATTGACTGATGAATAGATAAAGAAGATGTGGTGTATATATACATATATACACAATGGAATATTACTCAGCCATCAAAAAGAATGAACTCTTGTCATTTGCAGTGACATGGATGGAGTTAGAGTGCATTATGCTAAGTGAAATAAGTCAGTCAGAGAAAGACAAATACCATATGATTTCACTCAAATGTAGGATTTAAGAAACAAAACAGATGAACATGGGGAGGGGGGCAAAAAGAGGCAAACCAGAAAACAGACTCTTAATTATATAGAACAAACTGATGGTTACTGGAGGGAAAGGGGGGGGATGGGTTAAATGAATGATGGGTATTAAGGAGGGCACTTGTGATGAGCACTGGATATTGTATATAAGTGATGACTCACTAAATTCTACACATGAAACTAATAGTACATTGTATGTTAACTAACTGGAATTTAAATAAAAACTTGAAAAAGGAGAAAAAAGTGCTCTGCAAATAGTAGGCATTGTTATGGTTATTACTATTTACAAAGAGATGATTAGGTAAGAATTTAATGCTCCTTGAGTAATATTCCTGAGACAAACATTGCCAGGTCATGGGATGCAATCATACCCTTTGATTTTGTTATAATATCACAAATATATATGGCACATATTTAGCAATAACTCACTAATGGTTTATTATCGCCAAGATAAGATCACCAGTTTTCTTAATCTTTGATTTTGTGAAAGACCTAAATGGGTAAGCAAGTGTAAGGTTGATGTTTTAAAACAAACACATGGGAGGAATAAACAAGAGAAACATCATAAACATTACTCATGCTATACACCTTTTAAAAACCCCATCCCTGAGATATGAGTATTTGGCATAAAATATGACTAACAATATCGATAGCAGGAAGAAAGCCTACATTCAGTATTCTGTGGTCAATACTCTCAGGTGACTATTTCAGACAATCTAAAACTATATCAGATTCTATTATGATTCACATTAAAAACATTAGAATTATTGACATCTATTTCACCAGTGAAAAATTTGATATGGTAAACACCAAACATGTTATCTGATAACACTGAAAGAGTATTTGTGGAGATTAATCATCCAGTGACAAGTTGAAATTCCTGAACATTTGCATCTTACTTTCAATATATTTCTCTTTGGAGCTTGAAGTGAAGCTGCAGTTTTACAATTCACCAGACTACAAACATTATTTTGATTGCTTGTATCGTTTGAAATATATCTTCTTCTTCTTTTTTTAAATTTTATTTTATTATGTTATGTTAGTCACCATACAATACATCATTAGTTTTTGATGTAGTGATCCATGCTTCATTGTTTTCATATCTTCTTTTAATTAAATAATTATATAATCAAGAGGGAATTTGGAAGACCATTAACTTAATGACCTCTATCCAAGTACATCATCTAAGTTGTTGATTCCAACCTTTGTTCATATTTGGGGAACTTTATAAATGTAAAAATATTTCGTAAACATCAATAGTATATTATTATTGGTAAGTACTGGTTGACAAAATGCCTAATAGCAAAAAGCTAATATGAATTTAATAATAATTTAAGTGATTTTGTATTAATCAAAATAAATTCTCAATGATTTTTTTAAAATAGCACACTTGAATGAAACGTATTCATTCATTAAAAATAATATTTAGTTTATATGTGGATTTTCATTCCACTGGTAATATCTCCATGGCTGCCCAGGGTCCAGATGCCCAGATTAACAACTAGGGTATAAATCAGACTTTTAATACACCCCAGAGCCCTTTTTTGACCTCCCTCAGTTATTTATCTGCATCTTCAGAGTTAATCATTATTCTCACTGGTAATTCTGTGAGGTTTTTCTAATTTTTAAGTTTTATATAAGGAAACAGGATATAGTTTCTTAAAGTCTCTTTTGCTCAATACCGTTTACAATATTCATCCATATTGTTGCTATATTAGTATTTTGTTCATTTTTATTGCTGTATAATATCCTCTTATCTGAATATACTATACTTTTAAAAATAAATTTATTATTGATGGATACTGGTGGTGTTTCTAATTTGGGTCTATTATGAAAAAATACTACCATGAACATTCTTGCATTCTAGTATATGCTTTTTATTACATGTTTTTCAAGAGGACCTATTTCTCAGAATGGAATTTCTGGGTCATAGTTCATGTATATGTTCAGCTTTAGTAAATACTGAGAAATGACTCTTCAGATTGATATGTAAAATTTTCACTCCATCCATCAGTCTGTAAGAATTCTTATTATTTCCAATCCTTGCCAACTCTTGGTATTTTCTGATTTTTTTCTTTTCAGCAATTTGGATAAGTAGATAATGTCATCTTATTGTAGTTTTAATTTGCATTACCTTGAAGAATAATTAGGTTAAGAAATATTAAAATATATTCATTTGTGATTTAGTATTTATGTTATAACATTAACACCTGCATCACTTTTGAATCTCTTTTTATTTTTTCATTTATTTTTGTCTTTTGTGAATTGATCTTATATTCTGATAGCCTGTTAATTTATGATTAAATACTAATTATTGTGTAAAAATATTGTAGGGATAATTCCTATCTCCGGGTGATGTTGTCTTCCTCCAGAGATTATTTACTTTTGCATATTTCAGACTTATCTCCTGAACCCAGGATTGGAACTAAGCAAATTTAAAGCTGGCTTTCAGGTTTTTTGAGGGCTGGTCTATTTTAGGTTTGCTCTTATAACTCTAGTGTAGCCTTCCAGGATCTGGTAATAAATAATCAGGCGGGTCCTGAGCTCTATTTTGCCTTTCTCTGCACTGTAGGACTGCTGAAAGATCTACATGAACTGCTTATATACCACTCTCTTGATTCTCACTCAGCCCCTAGGCTCTACCCTACCTATCAGCAAAAGCCAGGAAACAAAAATGGCACGAAGTAACAGTTTTGTTTAAGCATTTTCCTTTCTCTCTGAGATTTGGTTCTCTCCAATCGTGATCATATTTGTAACTTTCTGATGCCTCCAAAGAGATTTAGTGCATTTTACCCACTTTTTCCTGTTGTTTCTATTAGTAGAGTTGGTTTACAACAAGCTAGTACATCATAACCAAAACAAAAGTCCCAAATCTAATGTGTTTTTGAGAGATTAGTCATGGTTTGTTCTACTGGAATCAAAATAAACAATAACTTTGCATTTACTTCATGTCACAACTTTCTTCTCTAACTAAATAGCATCAGTTATTTTCTCTTTCCTTCAGAAGGGAGTGTTTCTAGTTGGCATTTATCTTTGCTGAATGTCTTCCTGATTTATTCCCATTTTGAAATGTAGGGCCCCAAATTGATTGTGAACTTTTAGTGCATACCTGACTAATACAGAAAATAACAGAATTCCAACTCCTATTACTTATATTTGAGATTCTATTTATTGCTATGTCCTTTTGAATCCTTTCCAATAACTTTAGCTATTTTTATCTTTCTATTCTGATCCCATATTATTTATTGTAAATTTTCATATCTAATTTTAATTATTTTAATTACTTACACTACAGTAATAATAAGTAAAAAGTAATTAATTACTTACACTAAAGTGTAATTATCCAAGGTCAGAGACTCTGTTTTATTTATCCTTATTTCTGGCATACAGTTGAAGCTAAACATGTTTACTGAATGAATAAACAGAATTCCTTACAATTCCATGTTTAACTTATGATTCACTAAAAATACAGCCTTTTCTCTTCTATGGCTATACCCAGGTAGTTTATAGGCAGGATTAACCTAGGTGTATCTATTAAATATATATTTATTTCACTCATACATATATTTAAAAACTTGTTTTACAAAAGCCTCACAAACATTGTGCTATTGTCAAAAGTTGTTGATACATAGGCAACCCAATAACCTATTCTTTAGAAATATGTTAATACATACAGTAAATAATAACCCACCTACCAAAAGTAGAGTTATTGAAGTTTTATTGATAGGCATTTATTGACAATTTTTTAGTTTTTTCTGACATAAGACATCTTTTTCATTTTATTTTTTTATTCATTTCTATAGTAGTTGTCATATAGTAATTACTGTTTTCTGAATTCCCACCAAGTTTTGTGTACTGAAATATTCTCTGCAAATTAGATAATTTTTCCATTAAAACAACCATAGTGGCAATGTAATAAATGCTAGCTTAATGATATAAAATATTTTTCTATAAATACTAAGATTAGTGGCCAAAAAGTGAATAAAATCTTTAAAAATATTGTTTAAATAGTATGCAATTTTAAAAACACATGGTTTTGATTGTATAGGAGAAAGATTTCACATAATTTTTTTTAAAGATTTTATTTATTTATTTGAGAGAGAGAGAATGAGAGACAGAGAGCACGAGAGGGAAGAGGGTTAGAGGGAGAAGCAGACCCCCTGCTGAGCAGGAAGCCCGATGCGGGACTCCATCCCGGGACTCCAGGATCATGACCTGAGCCGAAGGCAGTCGCTCAACCAACTGAGCCACCCAGGCGCCCGATTTCACATAATTTTTAAAAAAATTTTCTTTCATTATTGCAACTGAATGAAATTTTATGTGGATTACTTCAATATTCATTACGGCTTTGGGCATAAATCCACTGAACTGCTTTTTCCTGCTAATCAGAGATGACTTCAATATCTTAGATTTAGAATACTAAAAGGTTCAGGAAAAATTTAAATAAACTGAGAATTTTTTTAGTTTAAATTGAGATGTTCTTATCCTTTATTTTTGTCCTTTTAGGCAAATTGGGAAAATAACATTCATAGATTTTTAAAGCATTTTTCTAGGTTTATTGAGAACTAATTGTATATATCACTGTATGAAGTTTAAGATGTACAGCATGATGGTTTGATTTCCATATATTGTGTAATGATTACCACAATAGGTCAGTTAACATCCATCATCTCATATAAATATAAAGAAAAGAAAAAAAAACTTCTTGTGATGAGAATTCTTAAGATTTACTCTCTTAACAACTTTCCTATATATCATACAGCAGTGTTAACAGCATGTAGTATATTATATCCCTAGTACTTATTTATTTTATGACTGGAAATTTGTACCTTTTGATCACCTTCTTCCAATTCCCCCTCCTATAACCCTCACTTCTGATTACTACAAATCTGGTATTTTTTCCATGAGGTTTTTTTTTTTTACATTCTGCAAATAAATGAGATCATACAATATTTGTCTTTCTCTGCCTGATTTATTTTACTTAACATAATACCTTCCAGTTTCATCCATGTTGTCACAAATGGTAAGATTTCCTCATTTTTAATGGTTGACTAATTCTCCATTATATATATACAGTGTGTGTGTGTGTGTGTGTCACAATTTCTTTATCCATTCATCCATTGGTGGGCACTTAAGTTTTTTTCATGTCTTGGCTATTGTAAATAATGCTGCTATGAATAGGGGTGCAGATATCTTTTTGAGTTAGTGTTTTCATTTTCTTTAGATATATTTCCAGAAATAGAATTTCTGGATCATATGGTAGTTCTATTTTTACTCTTTTGAAGAACCTCTATACTGTTTTCCATGGTGGGTGTACCAATTTACAATCCCACCAACAATGTACAAGGGATCCTTTTCCCCCACATCCCACTAGCATTTGTTATCTCTTGTCTTTTTGATGGTGGCCACTCTTAATAGGTGTGAGGTGATATCCCATTGCAGTTTTAATTTTAGCTTCCTTAATGACTAGTAATATTGAGCATCTTTCATTTACCTGTTAGCAATCTATATATTTTCCTTTTGCCCATTTTTTAATTTGAATTATTTGTTTTTTTGCTATTGAGTTGTATGAGTTCTTTATATATTCTGGATATTAACCTCTTCTTAGATATATGGTTTGCAAATATTATTTCCCATTTTGTAGGTTGTCTTTTCACTTTGTTGATGGTTACTTTACTGTGCAGAAGCCTTTTAGCCTGATGTAGTCTCACTTATTTATTTTTTATTCAGTTGCTTGTGTTTTAGGTATACTTTCTAAAAAATTATTACCAAGACCCATGTCAAGGAGACTTTTTCCTATATGTTTTCTAGGAGTTTCATGGCTTCAGATCTTACATTTAAGTCTTTAATCCATTTTGAGTTAATTTTTGTGAGTGGTGTAAGATAGGGCTCAAGTTTCATTCTTTTACATATGAATATCCAATTTCCCCAGCACTATTTACTGAAGAGACTGTCTTTTCTCCACTGAGTATTTTTTACTCTGTTGTCAAATATCACTTGACCATATATGCCTAGGTTTATTTCTGAGTTCTCAATTCTGTTCCAGTAGTCTGTCTGTTTTTATACCAGTACCATATACTTTTAATTACTACAGCTTTATAGGATAGCTTGAAAACAGAAAGTCTGATGCCTCCTGCTTTGTTCTTCTTTCTTAGGATTTCTTTGGTTATTTGGGTCTCTGTAATTTCATGTAAATTTTTGGAGTATTTTTTCTATTTTCTTAATACCATTTGAATCCTGATAGGGATTGCATTGAATCTATAGATGGGTTTTGTATTATTAATATTTTAACAATATTAATTCTTCCAATCTATGAATACAGGATACCTTTTCATTTATTTGTGTCTTCTTCAATTTCTTTCAATAATGTCTTGTAGTTTTCAGAGTAAAGATCTTTCACCTCATTGGTAAAATTTATTAAGTATTTCATTGTTTTTGATGCTATTGTAATGGGATCAATTTCTTTATTTAATTTTCAGAAAATTTGTTGTTAGCGTATAGGAACACTACTACATTTTTGTATGTTAATTTTGTATCCTGCAATTTTCTGAATTTGTTGATTAGTTCTAACAGTTTTTTGATTGAGTTTTTAGAGTTTTCTTTTTTTTTAATTTTATTTATTTATTTGAGAGAGAGAATGAGAGAGAAGAGAGCAGGAGAGGGGGCAGGGTCAGAGGGAGAAGCAGACTCCCTGCCGAGCAGGGAGCCCAATGCGGGACTCGATCCTGGGACTCCAGGATCATGACCTGAGCCCAAGGCAGTCGCTTAACCAACTGAGCCACCCAGGCACCCGAGTTTTTAGAGTTTTCTATATATAAAATCATGTCAATATGTTAACTAACTAGAATTATAATAAAAACTTTAAAAAAGAAACTAAAAAATAATAAAAATCATAAAAATCATGTCATCTGCAAATAGTGATGATTTTACTTCTTCCTGTCCAATTCTAGTGCTTCTTATTTATTTTTCTTGCCCGATTGCTCTAGCTAGAACTTCCAGTACTGTGTTCAATCAAAATGGTGGGAGTGGGCACTCTTGTCTTGTTTCTGATCTTAGAGGGAAAGCTTTCAACCTTTTGAGTATGATGTTAACTGTGGGCTTTTTATATATGACCTTTATTATGTTGAGATATGTTCCTTCTAAGCCTAATTTGTTAAGTGTTTTTTATCATGAATATAGGTTGAATTTTGTCAAGTGCTTTTTCTGCATCTATTGAGGTGGTTCTTTTCTTTCATTCTATTAATATGAGGTATTGCAATGATTTGTGTATGTTGAAACATCTTTGCATCCCAGGGGTAAATTCTACTTTATCATGGTGAATGGTACTTTTAATGTGCTACTGAATGCAGTTTTCTAGTATTTTATCCAGAATATTTGCATCTGCTTTCCTCAGGGATATTGCCTATGGTTCTCTTTTCTAGTAGGTCCTTATCTGCCTTTGGTATCAGGATATCAGGATAATGAGTTTGGAAGTGTTCTTTTCTCTTTGATTTTTTGGAAGAGTTTGAGAAGGATTGGTGTTACTTCTTTAAGTGTTTGGCAAAAATCACCAGTGTAGCCATCTGGTCCTGGGCTTTTCTTCACTGGGAGATTTTTGACAACTGTTCAATTCCTTATTAGAGTATCTATTTATCTATAGAGAGAGAGAAAGAGAGAAAGAACAAATGTTTTATTAGTTATGAAAAAGGTGAGAACACTACAGGTACAGACATTTAAAGACATAAGAGGCTATTTTGAGCCACTACAGCCAATAAATTTGAATATTTAGATAAAATGGACAACTGCCTGGAGAAGCAAAACCTTAGAAAATCTTCACAAAAAGGGAAGCCTGGATGGCTTAGTCAGTAGAGCATAGATCTTGGAGTCATGAGTTCAAGCCCCACATTGGGCGTAGAGCTTACTTAAAAAAAAATAAAGAAAAAAAATCTTCATAAAAAGAAATAGAAAATGAAAATAATTTTGTGTCTGATAAAAAAACTGAATACTTAATTTAAAATCTTCCTATAAAGACCCATTTGGTTTGGTAATCTGTGAATTCTACCAAATACTTAAAGAAGACATATGTCAATCCTACACAAACCCTTCTATATAGGAAGAAAAACAGTCCTAAACTTTTTAAATTAGCCTTTATACTAAAACATCTTAAAAACATTATAAGAAAAAAATTGCTGGCCAATTTCATAAATAAACATATATGCAAAATTGTACTAATATGTTAGTATACTGAATCCAGAAATATATAGAAGGAGCTATTTATCACAACCAAGTTTGGTTTATTCCAGAAATGTAAGGTTAGTGTAACATTCCAAAATGTATCAATATATTTCACTATATTTTCAGAATAAATGAAAAACATCATATAATCATTTTTTCAGAAACCCTTAGTTTTTCAATTTTTGTTCAATGAACTCAGACACAGTACCATTTCTATAGCTATTACTGAAGTTTCAGAGCTTCATGTAAACACTATAATAAAAATATGTCAACTCTTGAAGGCATTCTTCTTCAAGAAAACTTGCTAACAGCAGGGCCCTTTGAATCACATCCTGTAGATCAATCTGACATTACTATTTCAGCTGTCCCTCTTGAGATCTCTCTGAAGCTACAAAGAAAAGGAAACAATAATTCTTTTATGGCTATCATAATTACTGAAATGGAATCACATGGTGTTTCTGCATGCACTTTTGCAAATGTGTGCTTCTTTGCTTGTTAAAACGTTGTTAGAAAAGGAGTGAAAATTTTGTGTGTCAGAGTCAAGTGGAATTCAAAGATGACATCTTCCTGCTTTTATTCTTGTCTGTAGCAGGCACTTGAGGTGGAGAGAGGCAACCTTATCCCAAATAAAATCTTTTTATTGAATGACCACTCACTCTCAGACTACTTTTATTTGTTATTCAAATACAATTTAAAAGTTATGATAATACTATAAGCACACCAAAAACTGTTTTCTAGTTTCTAAATTTAGCTGCATATTCTCTTCTCTGATTAAATTGCTTGATATTCTAAATTATTAAATGCAACTTCATGATGTGGGTAATGTAAAGGTGGTGTGTTTAAAAAAAGCATTAATATTAATGCTAACATCTACTATACTAATGATGTTCCTATACTTTTATACCCATAAAAATGAAGAAAACTCCTTATAATTCTGTGATGTACCTTCTGTTAGTAATCAATGACTTACAATGAGGTCATTATCCATTTTCTACCTTTTTATTGAGATAAATAAAACAGCCAAAATCTTGGCCATTTATATAATATAATAATGTCACTTGTTTAACTTTCCTGAGACCTGAATTTCTCATTTGTGAAATTGTTGCAAGAATACTTGTCTTGTAGAAATTATGTGAGAATTGCAAGAGAGAACATGAAGTTTGTCTGGGTGGTGCCTAGTATTTAACATGCTCAATCAAATTTTAATTTCCTTGACTTCTTTCTTGTACCAGGCAATTTCATTTCTGTGTCCCACTCAAAGATCCAGAAGAAAGAGCTCCTTAATCATTCTTTCCTAATTGGACCAGGGATATATCCTTAATTAACATAAACACATTTAGGTTGGGACAAGCCAATTATCTTTTCTCAATAAATAAACTCTGTCGTAAATACTGGGGCCAACTGGTAGTTTCCTGAATTACAAGATTATGTCAACTTGATTTGGGGGTCTCCCACATTAGGTGTTAAATAAATGAGGCAGTGGAGAAAGCAAACAGATAATTTAAGGGGGAGCATGTAAGAGTATGAGAGGGACTGCATAGTTTCCAATGTACAAAGCTAGAACCCTTGTTTCCTAATATTTCTGATCTCATATTTAGGTTTCATTATGCCATGTTCTAAGAGTCTACTCTTTATTTTATATCCCTTTTGAAGCATACATTTTTTTTACTTGTGTGTGTTAAATGTGTTCTAATATTTTACTTGTGTGTGTTAAATGTGTTCTAATATTACCAATCAAATGAGTTTGAGTTATTAACTACTCCAGTGCTTCTAAAATTTTGTTATTTAGAGCAGCTTTTGTTATTTTTCCAGATATTAAGTTACATCATGATTTTTATTAGTATTTATTTCTAAGTCGACTATAAAATTGGTTTGCTGATATTACATAGTATGTTTTGAAACTGACATATTTACCCCCAAAATATTAGTGGATTCATCATATATTCCAATATTGAAGAAGAAAGAGACTATGAAGATTACATAAGGCTAAGGAGGAAAAATGATCAAACAGTTTGTCCAATAATTGAATGGGTTGTGCATGAAACACCATGATCCCAAATTTTAGTACATATTAATATTTATGAACATATTATTTAGGATGTTTTGACACAAATATAAAAACAGACCTAATTAAAAGGACAAAGTTATTTATTATGTAAAAAGAAACAAACTATCCAATGATGTCAGTGAAGAACTCTTTCTGACTTTTCACTCAGCTGTCCTCAATGTGTTGGCTAAAGTCCTTAGTCTTGTCTTTTCATACAACCAAAATGCCGGTGCAGGCTCTGTGATCCAACACAACTTTGTCCAAAACATAAAAGGCAGTTGTCCACCCCCAGACTGTTTTAAATCCTGGAATTTAGATTTCTCCAGAAGTCCCCTAGCACACTTCCTGTTAAATCTCATTGGATTTAAATTTCTGGTGTGCTCTATTGTCCAAAAAGAATTTTGAATAATTCCTCTTTATTCTCAAATGTGCTCCTGGTTAGATGATAAATTATAATTAAGTTTGTTCACATGCCTATGCCTTAGGAGCATGAGATCCTGAATGAAAAAGCAAATAATCTGGTGTTTTTAGCCTCTCATAGAAAGTGATTTTGGCAAGGGATAATGTAATGGCTTTGGGGTAGGCAACCAATAATGTCTGTCACATGTTAAGTACTGAACCATTTCCAGTTTCTGATTATGCAGTTAGACATTGTACAAATTAGATTAATTTATGCTAAAATTTTCTGTGATAAGGTGTCTGTGAATGTGAATTTAGGAAAAAGTACAAATGAGTCAATTTTATTGTTAGGGGAATTTCAATTTAGTCTTCATATCAAAATACTGATAAAGATTAGCAACTTTTCCACTTTTTGCTTATTTTTTATTACTTTTGACGGTATTCTAAATATTTTCTTTGCTTTTCCCCTAGAATTAGACCCAGTGACCAAGCAACTTATGCTCCATACAACTAAACCAACTTTTGGCCATCTGACAGATGTAAGTAAAATGTCCAAGTTATAATAAATATCACTATTCATGGTAATTAAATGCAAACATCCATTATATTTTAATGTTTAAATAGCCTTGCTACTAAAATGACTGGAATATTATCCACTCTCTAGAAAATAATGGAGTAAGATATTTTCACCTACTTAGGCAGTTTAATGTGGGGTTATTGTAATATTTTTGACAATGTGGAGATTTATAATAGACTACACAAATTTTCATAGCCTGTGTCAACAAAGGTATACCATATAATCATTCTTACATAAAGGAGATTCCCCTAAGGGGCACCTGGGTGTCAGAGTCGGTTGAGCCTCTGACTTTTGATTTTGGAT
This sequence comes from Neomonachus schauinslandi, assembly GCF_002201575.2. Classification (NCBI taxonomy): domain Eukaryota; kingdom Metazoa; phylum Chordata; class Mammalia; order Carnivora; family Phocidae; genus Neomonachus; species Neomonachus schauinslandi. The sequence goes on from NC_058406.1 coordinate 140,775,283, forward strand.
CAGGTCATGATCTCAGGGTCCTGAGATGGAGCCTCATGTGGGGCTATGTGCTCACTTCAGAGTCTGCTTAAGACTCTCTCCCCAGACTATGGACTCTGAGAAACAAACTGAGGGTTTTTGGGGGTGGGGATCGGTTAACCTGGTCATGGGTATTAAGGAGGGCACATATTGCATGGAGCACTGGATGTTATATGCAAACAATGAATCATGGAACACTACATCAAAAACTAATGTTGGAATGTATGGTGATTAACATAACATCATAAAATAAAATTAAAAAAAAGACCCTCTCTCCCTCTCCCTCTTCCCTCCCTCCCCCTGGCTCTCTCTCTCTCTCTCTCTAAAATAAATAAATAAAATCTTTTAAAAAAAGAGTTTCACCTATGTTTTCTTCGAGGAGGTTTACAATTTCAGATCCTACATTTAAGTCTGTAATGAATTTTGAGTTGATTTTTGTGTATAATGTAAGATAAGGGTCCAGTTTCATTCTTTTACATGCCTACAATATGTGACAACATGGATGAACCTGGAGGATCTTATGCTAAATGAAATAAATCAGTCACAGGAGGACAAATATTCCATGATTCCACTTATATGAGATATCTAAATTAGAGCAAAGAATAGAATGAGAGAGAAATGGATAGTTGCTAATCAATGTATAAATTAAATCAGTAATCAATAAAAGCAATAATATAATCAATAAAATTTCATCTATGCGAGATGAATGTGTTCTAGAGAGCTACTGTACAACATTTTGCCTACAGATAACAATACTGTATTGTTAATTAAAAATCTGTTAAGAGGATAAACCTCATGCTAAGTGTTTTTAGCACAATAAAATAATTTTTATAATTTCACATTTTTAAGAGCAATACATTTAAATTGATATTTCAAAAGCTGTGCATAAATTTTTTAGTTTTAGCATGTCCTTTTTATGTAACTAAAGTATTACTTGTAGTTGTAATAAATACACATTATGCCAATCTCTATGAAACTTATATTTACAATATGCTATAGAATGCATAGAGAACCATTATAAATTAGATCACATTAGAATAGTTATTTCATGTTAGAATACTTGATAACTTATACAAGAAATGTGAAGAAACCCTTGAACACTTTATGATAATAATGAAGAATATGGAGAAAGTTTATATCAATAACATTCCAGAGAGGTCTGGAGAAAGCCAGATGTCCTGACGGTATTATTCTACATGCAGGGAAGGTAGAACCCAAGTCCACATGTCTGGAGAAGGTGTTTGTAAAAGGTGGCAGACTATGATGTGTCATATGAGAAAAAGGTAGAGAAGTCAAAGGGAAAGGAAACAGGTTGGCTGTTTAACCAAATACGATCTTTGAGAACTAGAAATCCCTAAAAGGAATTTTTAAAGACTAACTTGTTTATAGTGTGGTGCTCAGTGCTAACCCTGCCCTCTGTCTCCCCACAAAATCATTAGTGAAATCTACATGACTCATTCTGATGCTTTCAATGTTTTCTTATGGCTGAATTTGGACATATGTTGAGTCTTCCTTTAATGTGTGGTGAAGTCCCCCAATGAGGACAACATCTGGGTTGTATTTTGAGAACTTAACTGGGATTTGTGATTAAGGTGCAGCTCTCAGCTGTATTTTGGATTAAATCACCATGATGAAAGTGAGACAAGAGTGTTTCCTCACTGTGGTTGGCAAATGACACAAACCATGATGATAGTTGGCATATGATTTCATAGAAGAGGAACATTATGAGATGAACATTTGCAAAGTTTAATACTGAAGATTAAAATAAAATGCTAAATTCATGTACCATTTCATGTATTGAGTGAAAGAATCAAGAAATGATATTCTAAAGTCTTAGGCTAGTAATGGATATGTAATTGAGCTACAAAAGTTAACCAAGTTCTTAAGATAGCAAAACCTTTCCAGGATTGTAATAAGATGTCCATGGCTGATGTTGCCTGGAGAGGTAAAATTTCTTGGAGAAAGTACTCTATTGGGTGATTCGGTCATCAATTGAGTATTAGAATGATTTGTTGAGGTTAAAAAAAACCAAAAAAATAGAGAAATGTATGGGGAATGTAATGCCAGTGACATAAGAAAAATATTTTGATTTGTGGTTAGAATATGCCACTGAAATGCTCAGGAGTAGGAGGTATAAAGTAGAGAAATGAAAAAGATTACAAAATCATGTTCAAGACTAGTCCTAGGAATTCCATAAGGTGGACATGTCTCTGTTTTGGGGGCAATATGTTATAAAGTGGAAAGTAGCCAGGATTAAGATGACAAAGATTCTCATCATAAGTCAAAAAGACAGGTAATAAGAGACCTCTACATATATTTTAGAACTCCAGAGACTTTGTGATAAGATGATGTGGAGAAAATGTTAGAATTACCCAGAGATAGTTACTTCAAGAGCTATTTATTAATAAGCCCTTCTGGAAAGACCTTGAATTCATTAAAACCCCAAATTTTCCTCCCTCCTATTGGTCTCTTAGTAAAGCTAATTCAAGAGGAAGAAGATTAGAGGTAATAATGCCCACCGTTAGTAGATAAAATGGAATCGCTGTCTTGAAACTTCAGTTGTCAGTTCAAAGTGGGCCATTTGCAGATTACTAACATGTGGCTCAGCTGCCTGAGGTCATATGTGCTAGAGAACAGGAAAAAATTGGCCTCCAGAACTTGCCCTAGGCACTGAAATTACCCACTAATTTAATTCTGGTCTGATGGTTGTCCTACATAGAGCTGATATGACCAAAAGAGACATGAAGAAGCAGATTTGGAAATAAAAACAGACGACTTTCCAAGACTCTAGGATGTAGAAACACTTAGCCACTCATTTTAGGTTGTTTTAAGGGTACAAATTATATGCTTGTCATAGAGAAGTTAACTTTGAAAGTAAGGCAGAGATACCAGTATTAGAAACTAAAGTGGAAAAAAGGCCCACATAAAGATGTTTCTGGCAGGTGGGCTCTGACTCTTAGGATGAAATGTGGTTAGTAGGTGAGGACTGAACTTCTGAGTTCCCCTCTGTATTTCCCCTTTTGTAGCACTAATTGCATATTCCCTGAACTTAAGATATATCTACTGACTTCTGCTGACTCAAGTATAACTTTGCCTGACTCTACTGAGAGGGACAAGTCCAGAATTAAGAGAAGAGACTCTTGAAAGATAAGTCATCAGACCAGATCAAAAACACTACTCAGAAGAGAACATTGAGAAGGCTCCTTTATTCCTTAGGAGAGGAGTTTAAGCCAGTACTCAGTGGAACCCTGGGGATCACAAGTAAATTCTGGTGTTCTTGAGATTTTTTTGAGGGAGATACAGAAGTTTTTTGTGGGATATATATAAATGAGAAAAAGGATTTTATTCACGGGGTTAGTGGATATAGGAAGTGCTGGAAAGGGCTGGCTAACTGGCAGGAACAGCCACCTGCATGAGCAAAGATATAATCTATGCATTCTGGGGATCTGAACATAATGGGGAATGTGATATATCAGAGAAACAGGCATTTAAAAGACAGCAGAAAGGGCGAAATGGAGTAAGGAGAAAATTCTAGGTTGGAATTGTGGCCAGAGAGAGACTTAGAAGAAAATAAACATTTCTAACTAAACTTTAAGTTGTTTGCTGTGGCAGGTTTAAAAGTAAAAGTTCTGTTTTCCTTTAGAATCTCCAATTGCTCACTAATGATTTTTATGTGATTTTTTTTTTAATGTTCAGTAGAAAAAAGTACCAAATCCAACTTCAGGTTTAGAGACAGGGGCAAGAAGAGATGCTGCATACAAAGCCAGCCACATGTATTAAACTATGTAGCACAAGAAAAATAAAACTTTATTCTCCAATGTGTTAATAATCATGCAAGTGCTCACTTTTAATTCTGTATTTGTCACTATGTTGTTTTCTGACAATTCTAAATCTACTTCAAATTTGGCCTCCTTCAAGACCATCTATTAGTGAAATCTACATGACTCGCTCTGATGCTTTCAATGTTTTCTTACGGTTGAATTTGGACACATGTTGCGTCTTCCTTTAAGACTAATGTGTGGTGAGGCTGGAAGTCCCCCAAAGGGCACGACATCTGGATTTGATTTCAAGAACTGAACTGGGATTTGTGATTAAGGTGTAGCTCTCAGCTGCATTTTGGATTAAGTCATTATGATGAAAGTGAGAAAAGAGTGTTTGTACAAGCTAGTATTATTTTAACTAATTCCAGCAAAATCAAAATTAAAAGAACCGAATATATATCTGAATAAAATACCTGTATCTTTTATGCACCTTATTCGTGCTGATCAGCATTTTTTTTCACAGACCTACAAGTTTATAAAAATGAGGAGTTTCAGACACAGCTCATTTGTGCCTGTATAATTACTGGATGTTTAAACAAAGCCAAATTCTTACGGCCATAAAGAGCCAGCATTGAAATTTAGCTTCGATTTCACTCCTCACTCATCTGCTCAAACTGTTTAATTCTCCTGTGTTTACTTTTAAAAACACCGTTGTTTTGGAGCCACTGACTGGGTGGCTCAGTCAGTTAAGTGTGTGACTATTGATTTCGGCTCAGGTCATGATCTCAAGGTCCTGGGATTGAGCTCTGATTTAGGCTCCCTGCTCAGTGGGGAGTCTGCTTGTCTCCCTCTCCCTCGGCCCCTCTCCTCTCTGCAACTCTCTCATTCACACACACTCTAAAATAAATAAAGCTTTAAAAGAAACAAAGAAAACTATTGTTTTACCTTTCACAATTAATCTACAACAAATCTGGAAATGACTTTTGTGTATGGTATGAATTTAAGGTCAAGTGTTGTTTTGTTTTTGTTTTTGTTTTTTACATATGTCTAATTTTCCCTGCTTTATGTATTGAAAAGACCATCCTTTACTCATTGAACCACATTGCCATCATTGTTATAAATCAGGTGATTATATATGTATGAGCCTCTTTATATAGTCTCTGTTATGTAATAGAGGTACATTTTCCCCCCCACACCAATGCCAAAATAGCTTAATTTTTGAGGATTATACATAAATTTTGACTTTTTTCGTAGAATGAATCCTCCTTTCTTGTTCTTCTTCATGATTGCCTTGCCAATTCTCTCCCTCTTTGAATTTCCATTTAAACTTATCAATATACATAAAGTAACCTGCTGGGATTTTAAGGTTTTCTATTTGTCTTTGCTTTTCAGTAGTTTTATTTTGATATGCCAGCTTTTGGTTTTGGTTTTATTTATATTTATTATGTTTAGGTTTTAGAGCTTTTTGAATCTACTGGTATATACCTTTCATTAGTTTTGGAAAATTCTCAGCCAGGAATTTTTTCAAATAAAGATCCTGCCCCATTCTTTTCCCTCTCCATCTCAGACTCCATTTAAATATATGTAAGAAATTTGTACTTTGAGTGTCTTATCTCCTCTATATTTTCTATATTTCTATTTCTTTTTATCTCTGCTTCAGTGTATTTGCATACTTTCAATTATTCTTCCTTCCCAGTTCACTAATCCTATCTTCTACTCTAATTTGCTGTTAAATCTAACTGTTGAGTTCTTAATTTCCAAATCTGGGTATTTATCCAAAGGAAACGAAAAACATTAATTCAAAAAGATATAAGCACACCCAAATGTTCACTGCAGCATTATTTACAATAGCCAAGATATGGAAGCAACTTTAGTGTCCATTGATAGATGAATGGGTAAAGAAATTGTGGTATATATACACAGTAGAATATTATTAAATCTTAAAAGAAGAATGATATCTTGCCATTTGTGACAAAATAGATGGACCTTGAGGGCATTATGCTAAGTGAAATAAGTCAGTCAGAGAAAGACAAATATTGTATGATCTCTTTTATATGTGGAATCTAAAAAATAATAGTAGTAAATAAAGAAAAAAAGCTCATATAAACTGAAAACTGATTAGTGATTGCCAGAGATGGGGAGTGGGGTGGGAAAATGAATAAACTGTGTTTTTTTAGTTTAAATAAATTGAATAAAAAATATATAGGTTTCAATTATCAGATGATGTCTACATTTTTTCCATCCTTTTAACCCACTTTTCAGACTTTTTCTTGAACATGTTAGTCAGGTTTTTGTTTTTTTTTTTTCCTGTGGTAAGAACACTTAACAGGAGATCTACTCTCTTAACAAATTTTTAGGTGCCTACATAATGTTAACTATAGACGCAATGTTGTATACTTGATCCCTAGAGCTTACTCATCTTGTGTAACTGAAACTTGATATCTACTGAACAGCAACTCCTTATTTCCCTCTGCCTCCAGCCCCTGCAAACCACCGTTCTACTCTCTGTTTCTATGAGTTCCACTGTTTAGACACCTCATATAAGTGGAATCATGCAGCATTTGTCCTTCTATGACTGGCTTATTTCACTTCACATAATATCCTACAGTTCATCTATGTTGTTGCATATGGCAGAATTTCCTTTTTTTAAGGTGGAATAATATTCCATTATATGCATATACCATATTTCTTTATCTAAATCATGATGGGCATTTAGGTTGTATCCATATCTGACTATTGTGAATAATGTGTCAATGAGCATGGAACTGAATATATCACTTTGAGATCTTGATTTCAATTCTTTTGAATATATACCCATTAGTGGCATTGATGGATCATATGGTAGTTCTATTTTAATTTTTGAGGAATCTCCATACTATTTTCCATAGTGGTTGCACCATTTTAGATTCTCATCAACAGTATACAAGGGTGCCAATTTCTCCATATTCTTACCAACAGTTGTCTTTTATTTTTTAATAATAGCCATCATAACAAGTATGAGGTGATATCTTATTGTAGTTTTGATTTGCATTTCCCTGATGATTAGTGATGTTGAGAACCTTTTCATACATGTGTTGGCCATTTGTATGTCTTCTTTGGAGAAATGTCTATTCAGGTTGTTTGCCCATTTTTATATCAGTTTATTTGTATTTTATTATTGAATTGAAGGAGCTCCTACTATATTTTGGATATTAACCACTATCAAATAGATGGTTTGCCAATACTGTCTCTCATTTCATAGGTCACCTGTTCATTTTCTTGTTTTTGTTTTTTGCTTTTTGTTTTTGTTTGTTTTTATTTTTGTTTTTTTTGCTATGCAGGAGCTTTTGGTGTGTTGTGGTCCCACTTCTCTATTTTTTGCCTTTTTTGCTTGTGCTTTGGGTGTCATTTTCAAGATATCATTGCACAGACTAAAGTCATGAAGCTTTTCTCCTATATTTTCTTCCAGGAGTTTTATAGTTTTAGTCCTTAATTTTTAACTCTTTAATTCATTTTGAGTTGATTTTTATGTATGGTGTCAGATAAGTATCCAATTTCATCCTATTGCATGTGTATATCCAGTTTTCCCAACACCATTTGTTGAAGAGATGATCCTTTTTCCCCATTGTACATTCTTGGCATTCTTGTTGAAAATCAGCTGATGGTGTATGTGTGGGTTTATTTGGGGGCTCTTTATTCTGTTCCATTGGCTTATATGTCTGTTTTTATATGAGTGAGGTAGTGTTTTAATTGCTGTAGCTTTGTAATTTGAAATCAAGAAGTATGATGCCTCCAGCTTTGCTTTTCTCTCTCAAGATTGCTTTGGCTATTTGGGGTCTTTGTGGTTTCATAGGAGTTTTAAGATTGTCTTTTCTATTTCTCTAAAAAAATACCACTGGGGTTTTTATAGGGATTGCACTGAGTCTGTAGAACACTTTGAGTAGTATGGATATTTTAATAATATTAATTGTTCCAGTTCATGAATATAGGTTCTTTCTGTTTATTACTGACTTCTTTAATTTCTTTTATCACCATTTTATAGTTTTCAGTGTACAAGTTTTTTATCTCCTTGGTCTGACGCTATTGTAAACAGGATTATTTGCTTAATTTCCTTTTTGGGTGGCTCATTGTTAGCATATAGAAATGCAGCTGATGCTGATTTTGTGTCCTGCAACTTTACTTCTTTTTTTGAGAGAGAAATGGAGAGAACAAGTACGGGGAGGGGCAGAGAGAGAGAGAGGGAGAAAATCTTAAGCAGACTCTGTGCTGAGCACAAAGTCCAACACAGGGCTCAATCTCAGGACCCCAAGATCATGACCCAAGCAGAAATCAAGAGTCCAATACTTAACTGACTGAGCCACCCAGACATTCCTGTATCCTGCAACTTTAAAGCCAGACAAAGACACTACAAGATAAGAAAACCACAGCCTAATATCCTTTGAGAACATAGAATCACAAATCTTCAACAAAATACTAACAAACCAATTCAATAGCACATTAAAAGAATCACACATCATGAGCAAGTGGGATTTGTCCCTGAACAAGAATGGTTCAACATAAACAAATCAATTAATGTGGTATGCCACATTTATAGAATGACAGAGATAAAAGTCACATGATCATATCAATATATGCATAAAAAACATTTGACAAAATTAATTACCCTTTCATGGTAAAAACTGTCATCATATTGGGTATGGTAAGAAGGTACCTCAACATAGTAAAGACCATACATACTTAACAAGCCCACAGCTAATATACTCAGTGTTAACCAAGTTTTTCCTCTAAGATCAGGACCAAGGCATGGATGACCACCACACCACTTCTATTCAGCACAGTACTGGAAATCCTAGTCAGAACAATTAGACAAGAAAAAAGAAAGCATCCAAATCGGAAAGAAAGAAGTAAAATACTGCTGGGCTTGAACTTATAAATGGAGAAAACCCTAAAGACTCCACAAAACAAAACAAAACTGTCAAAATTATTTTAAAGTCCTTACCTACTATAACATTTGAATCATCTGTGCATCTAGATCATCTAATTTTTTTTTTCTTAGTTCTCTCTCACATTGTCTTACTTGTTGCCATGCCCAGTAATTTTCAATCTAATGCTGGATATTTTGTATAAAAATTCAGGGACTTCACATGATATCCTCCTAATAATAGGCTTTTTTGTTTCCTTCAATGGCAGATGGAATGGGGAGTTCAACACTTAAAGCAAGCAGGGAATTAAGGCTGCATCTTAACTTTGGTAATACTCAGTCTATTATTTCATTCCTGTCACTCACCAAGGTTTTTAATGGAATTTGAAAACATCATGGGGGCCCCTCCCCTAACAGTTCCTGAAATCTATTTTTACCTCTCCAGGAAAGACTGCTGAAAATTCAGCTTTTTTTCAATGGTTTTTGGCTAAGCATTTTAGGTTCTTGCCTTGCACGTCTTCGGGGATAGGGGCAATAATTTACCATGTATTTGAGGCCCATAAAGTCTTTAATTTTGTCCCTATAAACACAAGAGACCATGATTATCAGATCTTTACGTCTTTACGGGATTATAAGCTATCTGAAGGCTTAAAAAAAAAAAAGATTTTTCTCAGCTTTTCTAATTGTGTTTAGCAGGAACGACAGTCTACCACAAAGTAATCCACTTTACCAGAAGCAGAAGTTCTGCATATACTTCTACTGAGAAACATGAATCAAAATATTTTCCCTGGTTAATTTTATTTCCACATTTAGGCTGTATCACTTTTTATGGTGTTCCATCTCAGAGACATGCCTGCAGTACATTTTTAAACAAGCGTCTGGCAGTATTTTTTTTCCGAGTGAATGGTTCAAGACTGTCTATCAGTCCCTAATATCTGAAACATTCAAATGGTCTCCCTTGCACCTGTATGGTTCCCACCACAGGAACCCCTTTGCTTAAGACAATTAACTATTCTATCTTTTATGCATTTTTATGCTAAGATTTTGCTGAGTGCATGAAAAAGAGACTCCTTTTCTCTTACTTTATTCTTTGTGGAAAGGTTAGACTTTAAGGAAGATACTTAGTGACCATGACTTGATAAATAAATGAAGCTCATGCAAAACGATGGAAGTGTGGCAGACATATGAGTAATTGCCGACAGAATGTACAAAAACATTGTAAATACAGAAAGACTAGAGAGACACTACTTTAAACTAGACTTGACTCAAACAAGTTGAAGAAGCAGCAGAAGGAGCAGAAAGAATAAAGAAAAAATTAAGAATAAAGAAAAAATTTACTTTTTTTCTTATTGAAACATTTATTGTATTTAAATTTGATTAGCCAACATACAGTACATTAGTTTCAGATGTAGTATTCAATAATTTATCAGTTGCTAAAACACCCAGTGCTCATCACATCACATGTCCCCCCTTAATGCACATCACCCAATTACCCCATCCCCCCACTGACCTCCCCTAAACAAACCCTCAGTTTGTTTCCCACAGTGAAAAGTCTCTCATGGTTTTTCTCCCAAGAAAAACATTTAAAGCATTGTGAATCAAGCTCAATATTAGACCAAATAAGGGTTTTGTCCTCAGTGTGTAACACATAGTTCATAGTTGTTGAGACATATTAAGAAGAATAAAACTAGCTATTTTTTAAACGAAAAATATAGTCAGAGATACTTTGTAGCTGGTTAAAAGCCATTCTTTTGTTACTCTTGAAGTAAACCAGGTTTGTAATAGAGCAGAACAATTAGATTTAATTTTTAAAAATAAAAGTCCAATATTTTACTCTAGAAATTTAGGAGGTGTGGTAAATGGGAAGGCAGAAGGAAAATTAAGATGTTCCTTTTTATTTGGGACTTCTTTATTCCTTGGTTCATCTATAAGTGACTATGTTACTTTCTGAAATTTTCTGAAAATCTCTGTAAAAATGCATATGTGTTGCACCAAAAAAAGAAAAATACTGTCTAGAAAATTCATTTTATAATGCTTATTCTAGTGCCTACAGTTTTTACCTGGCTGAAGTTTTGCATTGCGTGTGCAATATTTGCTAAGTGGTACATGACCACAATCAGGAGCACAGCGGTGAGTGAAGAGACACACATGGTCACAGGAATACATGGAGTCCCAAATCTGTGCTCCTGGAATTCCGCACTCATCTGAGTGGTTGCTATTCAAAGACAGAAAAGGCAACACGATAGCAAAATGGAGGAGGTTTGTAGGTGTAATGTTTCTTCACCCTACAATGTGTGTGGTATACATATCTGTTTTAGTTTCTTTTTGACATCTGACTGGGTGATCAGTCTGAATGGGCTGAATTTTAAAAGTGAAGAAAGGAATTATTTTCATTTTTATAATATTTTCCCTATTTAATGTGTTTAAAACAAATCTATGAGTCTCAACATAGACTACATAAGGGTCACTTGTGGACCTTTTTGAACAGTTATATTTGATTTGCTCTTTCCTTACACTTTGCAATTTCTAATTTAGGATATTTGAAATGTATGTCAGACACCTTCATTTTTATTTATTTTTATTTATTTACTTTTTTAAAGATTTTATTTATTTGTCAGAGAGATAGAGAGAGAGCACAAGCAGGGGGAGCAGCACGCAGAGGGAGAGGGAGAAGCAGTCTCCCCACTGAGCAGCTAGCCCAATGTGGGACTCGATCCCAGGACCCTGAGATCATGACCTGAGCCGAAGGCAGACGCTTAACCATCTGAGCCACCCAGGCGTCCCCAGACACCTGCATTTTTAAAAGTTTTATAAATGATTGCACTCAAACTTCCTTCAAACTTGAAAACATTTGCCTGGCATCGATCTGAAAACATATTTTTTAAACTTTTTTATTTGGTCCTGAAATAAAAGCTGCACTACTTTAACTCTTAGATTAATCCAGGATATCTATTAAGTATATAAGTAAATGAAGCTCATGCAGAACAATGGAAGTGTGGCAGACATATGAGTAATTGCCGACAGAATGTACAAACTCTTCAGCATTATTACTTTTCGAAAGATGATGACAACCCCATTTTAGTTCTACTAACTCTTTTTTTAAGTTCTTTTTTAAATTTAATTTAATTAAATTAATTAATTTATTTATTTTGAGAGAGAGAGAGAGCACAAGCATGAGCAGGGGGTGGGGTGGGTGGGGAGGAGCAGAGGGAGAGGGAAAATCAGACTCCCTGCTCAGCAGGGAGCCCAATGCAATGCAGGGCTCGATCCTAGGACCCTGAGATCCTGACCTGAGCAGAAGGCAGACACTCACTGGACTGAGTCACCCAGGTGCCCCCTTTTTTCTTTTTTTTAAATTTAAATTTAATTAATTAACATATAGTGTATTATTAGTTTCACAGATAGAGTTTAGTGATTCATCAGTTGCATACAACACCCAGTGCTCATTACATCAAGTGCCCTCCTTAATGCCCATCACCCAGTTACCCCATTCCCCCCACTCACCTCCCCTCCAGCAACCCTCAGTTTGTTTCTTGTATTTAAGAGGCTCTTATGGTTTGTCTCCCTCTCTGATTTCATCTGATTTTATTCTTCCCTCCCTTCCCCTATGATCCTCTGTTTTGTTTAACTTCCACATATGAGTGAAATAATTGTCTTTCTCTGCTTGATGTATTTCTCTTAGCATAATATCCTCTAGTTCAAATGGTAAGATTTCATTTCTTTTGATAGCTGAATAATATTACATTGTATATATACACCACATCTTCTTTATCCATTCATCTGTTGAAGGACATCTGGGCTTTTAGCATAGTTTGGCTATTGTGGATGTTGCTGCTATAAGCATTGGGGTGCAGGTACCCCTTTGGATCATTATGTTTGTATCCTTTGGGTAAATACCTAGTAGTGCAATTTCTGGGTAGCTCTATTTTTAACTTTTTGTGGAACCTCCATACTGTTTTCCAGAGTGGCTGCACCAGCTTGCATTCCCACCAGCAGTATAAGGGTGTTCCCCTTTCTCTGCATCCTCACCAACATATGTTGTCTCCTGACCTGTTAATTTTAGCCATTCTGACTAGTGTGAGGTGGTATCTCATTGTGGTTTTGATTAGTATTTCCCTGATGCCAAGTGATGTTGAGCATTTTTTTTATGTGTCTGTTGGCCATTTGTATGTCTTCTTTGGAGAACTGTCTGTTCACATCTGCCCATTTCTTGACTGGATTATTTGTTTTTTGAATGTTGAGCTTGATAAGTTCTTTAAAGATTTTGGATACTAGCCCTTTGTCTGATAAGACATTTGCGAATATATTCTCCCATTCTGTAGGTTGTCTTTTTGTTTTGTCGACTGTTTCCTTTGCTGTGCAAAAGCTTTTTATCTTGACGAAGTACCAATAGTTCATTTTTGCTTTTGTTTCTCTTGCCTTTGGAGATGTGTCTAGCAAGAAGTTGCTGCAGCTGAGGTTAAAGAAGTTGCTGCCTGTATTCTTCAGTAGGATTTTGATAGATTCCTGTCTCACATTTAGGTCTTTCATCCATTTTGAGTCTACTTTTGTGTATGGTGTAAGAAGATGATCCAGTTTCATTCTTCTGCATGTGGCTGTCCAGTTTTTCCAACGCCGTTTGTTAAAGAGACTACTTTTTTCCATTGGATATTCTTTCCTGCTTTGTTGAAGATTAGTTGATGATAGAGTTGAGGGTCCATATTCTGTTCCATTGACCTATGTGTCTGTTTTTGTCCCAGTACCATATGTCTTGATGATTACAGCTTTGTAATATAGCTTGATGTCCTGAATTGTGATGCCACCAGATTTCCCCCCCCCAACATTCCTCTGGCTATTTGGGGTCTTTTCTGGTTCCATACAAATTTCAGGATTATTTGTTTCAGCTCTGTGAAAAATGTTGATGGTATTTTAATAGGGATTGCTTTGAATATGTAGATTGCTTTGGGTAGCATAGACATTTTCACAATATTTGTTCTTCCAGTCCATGAGCATGGAACGTTTTTCCATTTCCTTATGTCTTCCTCAATTTCTTTCACAAGTGTTCTATAGTTTTCTGAGTACAGATCCTTTACCTCTTTGGTTAGGTTTATTCCTAGGTATCTTATGGGTTTTGGTGCAATTGTAAATGGGATAGATTCTTTAATTTCTCTTTCTTCTGTCTCATTATTAGTGTAAAGAAATACAACTGATTTCTGTGCATTGATTTTCTATCCTGCCAGTTTCCTGAATTCCTGTATGAGTTCTAGCAATTTTAGGGTGGAGTCTTTTGGGTTTTCCACAGAGACTATCATGTCATCTGTGAAGAGTGAGAGTTTGACTTCTTTGCTGATCTGGATTCCTTTTATTTCTTGTTGTTGTATGATTGCTGAGGCTAGGACTTCTAGTACTGTGTTGAACAACAGTGGTGAGAGTGGCTATCCTTGTCATGTTCCTGACCTTAGGGGTAAAGCCCTCAGGTTTTCCCCATTGAGAATTATATTCACTGTGGGCTTTTCACAGATGGCTTTTATGATATTGAGGTATGTTCCCTCTATCCCTATACTGTGGAGAGTTTTAATCAAGAAAGGATGTTGTACTTTGTCAAATGCTTTTTCTGCATCTACTGAGAGAATCATATGGTTCTTGTCCTTTCTTTTATTAATGTGGTGTATCACATTGACGGATTTGTGGATGTTGAACCACCCTTGTAGCCGAGGAATAAATCCCACTTGGTCATGATGAATAATCCTTTTAATGTACTGTTGGATCCTATTGACTAGGTGAGAGTTTACTAACTCTTAAAACAATTGGTTTTATACTGGACAAAAAATAAAATAAAATAAAATAAAATAGAAAATTACAAAAAGCTGTTAGGAAGAATAACATGGAAGTAATTGTCACTTATTCTTACTCACTTGAGAATTAATGATTCAGAATTTCCTAAACAGTATTTCAGCTAGCCCTTTGCTCAGATCTGGAATTTTTAAAATCATCTGTTAGAAACAAACAAATAAACAAACCAATTTCAAGCCTTTCTATGTATAAGCCACAGTATATAAAAATGGAGCAAAAAATAATATATTATTAAATTTTTTCTGTTGAAATTGGTGTTGGATTTCCTTTATCTATGTTCCTATTTGCATACATGAGCACTCGTGTGTGCCCATAGGACAGCTCCTAGGACAAAGTGAAAATATGAAGCCTCCAGCTTTGGACACTCTGCAGTGGATTGCAGGGTTAAGCCATATCATCTGATAATTGTGTCCATCCAAATTAGATTGCTTTGGCTTTGCTGTGTCATAGTACAGCCCAATTTGAGTATGTTATTACTAGAAATGTCAGAGCTTATCTGACTATACTCTATTGTAAAAATGTAGGTATGGATGTAATTTACAATATTCTTTTTATTAAGACACATGGGATTTTTTGTTGTTGTTGTTATAGTGTCGTAATAGGTCTTTTCCTGAATGAGTACTTTTTGTTTTCATTTCAAGGATACTGTGACCCATTAAATGAATCATTGATCCTTCTTTGTGTTGACTACTAGAAAGCTTTGGGCTAAATTTGTGTCCCGTCTCTAGCAGATGTACAGGAACATTTGGTATGCTTTCAGTGTACTCATCTTACTTCTGACATCATCTCCTTTTCCTATCCTCATTTTCCCTCTGTCCCAATTTTCTCAGTCAGTCTTGATTTATTTTATTTTGTAGTTTTGCATGCATTTTTATAACAAAAACTTTTTAAGATATATCTTTTAACAGGAAAAGAAAATAAACTGAGTTGATATTAATCATTTTCACCTAGTTTAAATCATTTTACCCTTACAGTGCCTGCGTGGCCCAGTCAGTTAAGCATCTGCCTTTGACTCAGGTCATGATCTCAGGGTCCTGCTCAGTGGGGAGTCTGCTTCTTCCTCCGCCTCTGCCCCCATTCATTCTTTCTTTCTGTCTCTATCTCAAATAAATAAATAAAATCTACCAAAAAAATAATTTTACCCTTAATCAATATAATCAGAATGATATGTCATTTTATTCATGGTTCAAATAAGACTGTAGAGCAGTATAAAAAAGTGACCAATATTATTACCAGAGAATTTTAGGGAGTGATTTTATTTTATTCACTTGCTTAATGAATTAATGTATAATAAAAGAGAATGGATGGAGGGAATAATTATATTAAGATAGATCAGCAGATATTTTTAATTAAATGAATAAAACTCAATTTTTCCCTTTAGATACGTCCTTAAAAAACTCAATAGGCAAGGATTTAATTTGATTAATCATTTGAAATGGTCAGTTTACTCTATTACATTTCCAGTCCTAAACATTATGATTGCTGTGGATCATCTACTATGATACATGGAATTTTAAGTTTTAGTTTAAACTAAATGTTCTCTAATATAAATAATAACTATAAACACAGAGGAATTTTAAAAGATCTAATGTGACTACCTTATTTTATATCCCTACCAAGTCAATTTTGAAAATAAAGTTTAAGAAGCAAAAAGCAAATGTTATGTTGCAATATGAAAATTGCTCTGCTTCTAATTAAAACAAATGTTATGGTCTCTTAAAATTACTCTTGATTTAATGTGCTTACTTTCATGCATAATCATTGTGAGAAATCCTTCTGTTTGTAATCATATTTTTCCAGAAGAAAAAACTAATATAAAGAAATTTCTAGAACTTGGCAATTATTTCTGCTTTTGAAAATGGTTTTAAAGTTTTCTAAAAACTCATTGGAACAACTATTTTTTCCTGCATAAATAATTTTAAAATAACAAAGATCATTTGAGTTTCTCTATTATTTTAATAGGAGTTTTATCTTTGAAATAAGAGAGTCACTATTGCAGCTACAATGAAACTTTCCTTGTTGTCATTTACCACGTGTATAGGGTGCAATATATTATTGCTCATGAAATACACAAAGTACAGATAGTGAATGCAAATTGGTCAGTTTATGCCTGTTATTTGATATATAATTAATGTTGTTAGGCTATTCCTATTTCACCCTATGTAAATCACGTACAAACGATTCAATCAGTTAACCAAATGACAGAGAAGTTTACTAAAGTTGTACTACCTAACATGTGTTGACAACTCCAGAGAGCTAATAACCCAAAAATTTCTACCACAATTTTTTTAACTCTATGTCGTAGGAAATTAGAGTCACCATATGATCTATTTAACAACCTAATATATGACACATTCCATTGTTAACTGCACTGACTTAATTGAGTGCTTATCATTTCTGAAAAAATGTGATGATCTTCTAAGGGCCACGCATTTATTTTCAGGACCAAAAGCTTTAACTCTAAGGAAAATTGAAATTATGATTTACAACTTAAGAATAGAATTCGTTATTACTATGGATTTTTTCTTCACCTTGGAAGATTAATGTTCTTCATATTCAGAAAGCTTAACAAAAATCTGAAGTCTTTCATTTATTCAGATTTTGTTTCAAATTTGTGATAAATATTTAGCTATTTTTAGATTTGTATTTAAACTCACATGATTCAGGATTAAACTGCATAATGACACTAAGTGTATGTATATGAGAGATGGAAATGGAGTTAAAAAGAGAAAAAGAGAAAACGTTTAAGAAATAGGATGGTAGAGAGAGTATTTGCCAAGTTGACCTCATGAGGGAGATAGAGCAATAACACATATTAACCAAGTAGCAATTATAGTCACTCTGGAAGTTTCTGCACAAAAGAAATTAAAATATAATGTGATATGACCACTGTTTGCTTCACTTTATTATTTTCATTTCCTTATAGATTTTTATAATGAGGTATAATATCCATATAGTAAAAGTGTACAGTTCTTAAGTGTACATGACAATAACTATGTAACCCTTATAAGGTTCACAAAGTTCATGATATAGAACATTTCCAGCACCCCAAAAGCCTTCCTAATTTTCACTCCATATCATTGATTTCTCCCCAAAGGTAAGAGTTAGTCTAACTTTCTCATAAGTTAGTTTCACCTTCTCTTGAACTTTATATGAATAGAATTATATAGTATGCATTATTTTATCATGGTCTTCCTCTCCTGATATTTTGTCTATGACACTTATCAATGCTGTTGTGTGCAGAAATTTTTGATTCTTTTTCATTGATGAATGACAGTACTTGGTATAAATATGCTATTATTCTATATTATAAATATATGCAATTGATTTTGCCATTTATGGACATTTTGTTTTTTCTGAGTTTTTGGTTGTTAAGAATAATGCTGTTGGACCTAGTGCCAGGTAAGATGGAGTAAACACATTCATCCCTGTCTTTCTCACCAAATGAAGTTATAGAACCTGGAAAGAATGCATAGGGAAGCTATTGAGCATTTTTGAATGTAAATAGTGGCAGGTATATTGAAGAAGAAAACAAGAATTCAAAGTAACACCAAAACGACAGAAAATAAATATAATTTATTTTCCCCTTGGTTTGCCATGTTGGTTGGCCCTGTAGGTGAGTACAGTCTCAGAAGTACAAGACAGAATGGGGTAACTAATTCCCCAGCATTCTGGCCAGGGAAGTGGAAAGGGGAAGCACAGGGAACTGGAAAGTACCAGAGAGAATAATGAGATGAAGGAGTTCATGAAAGTCCATCTATAAATTTGCTTAAAAAAAATCCTGAGCTCACACCTGAGCTGCACATGTGTAGAACTATTCCTAATCAGCATTAAAAAAGACTGAGAACTGAGCCAGCAAGTAGACCACCACCCAGGCTGTCCATGGGTGGCACATATTGGGGACAGAGCTGAAGAGCACTTCAAAGTCCTTGAAAACTTAACTGACACTGGAGTAACAGCCCATAAGAGGTGTGTTGCAACTTACAGCCTAAACCTAACTAACCAGGTCTATTGCCTGCTTAAACAAAAATGGCACCATTCTCAATAGGATTAAAACAAGACACAAATTCACACACATATATAATATGATATGATATAGATAGATATATATAAAATTTTGCTGTATATTTCTTACTTAAAATTTTGGTATCTGTTCTCCAGAAAAAAAAAAAAAAAGGAACTATGTAAGGTGATGGATGTGTTAATTATGTTAACTAACTTGACTGTAGCAATGATTCCACAATGTATATGTATATGAAGTCATCATTTTGCAAACTTTAAACTTTTGCAGTTTTGTCAATTCTACCTCAAAAAAATGGGGAAAATACATCAAATAAAATACCATTGAAACCATGAAATATTTAGATACACTGGAAACTAAAAATAATTGTTGAGAAAAACCAAAGAAGACAAGTAAATGTAGAGATATACCATGTTCATGGATTGAAAGACTCAAAATAGTTAACATGGCAATCATTCCCAATTTGATCTACAGTTAAACACAATTACAATACAAATTCCAGAGTGATTTTCTCTAGAAATTGAAAAATTGATTATAAAATTTATATGTAAATGTAAAGTATACACACTATCCAAAACAATTTAGAAATATATGAAAATATTTAAAATAGATGTGCACAATTTAGAAACAGATGAACCAGATATCAAGACATACTATTGAGCCACACTGACCAAATGATATTGGTATAATGAATCAGTGGAACAGAATATACAAATAGGAGTAGACCCATGCAAAGAGAGAGGAAACAAACCATAAGAGATTCTTAATGATAGAGAACAAACTGAAGGTTGATGGAGGAAGGTGGGTAAGAGATGGGCTAGATGGGTGATGGGCATTAAGGAGGGACTTGTTGGGCGCCTGGGTGGCTCAGTTGGTTAAGCGACTCCCTTCGGCTCAGGTCATGATCCTGGAGTCCCGGGATCGAGCCCACATCAGGCTCCCTGCTCAGCAGGGAGTCTGTTTCTCCCTCTGACCCTCCTCCATCTCATGCTCTCTGTCTCTCATTCTCTCTCTCGCAAATAAATAAAAAAAAAAATTAAAAAAAAAAAAGGAGGGACTTGTTATGATAAGCACTGGGTGTGGTATATATAAGTGATGAACCACTGAATTCTACTCCTGAAACCAATATTGCACTGTATGTTAACTAACTAAAATTTAAATAAAAATTTACAAAAAAAAAAAAAAAGAGTAGACCCACACATAGATGGTCAAAAAAGTTGACACGATTCTTTAACGAAGAAAGAATAACCTTTTCAACATACTGTGCTGTCAGTATTGGATATACATATGAAAAAACAAACTTCATGGACACACTTTAACTAAAAAATGTTGAAAGTACAAATTTCAGAAGAAAACATGGAAGAAAACCTTTGCAACTTGGAATAAACAAAGATTTATTAGACAAAAGACAGAAAATATGAGTCATATAAAGAAAACAAAGTGATAAATTGAACTACAAAATTAAAAATTTCTCCACATCTAAAATTAGATAATGTTAAAAAAAAAAAAGACCTGAGCTAAAATTAGATAATGTTGGTGATTGTACAGCTCTGTGACCATAGGAAGAAAAACACTAAACTCTACACTTTAAAAGTGTAAATTTTATGGTATGCACATTATATCTTAATAAAAATATTATAAAAAGTCATGATTAATAAAATAAAACAGTAAAACTGACACGAGGAGAGCTTATTTGAAAGATATATATGTGATAATGGATAGAGAATATAAAAATATCTTACAAAGGAAAAAAGGAAGACTAATTAAAACATGGTCAAATTTTGAACACACACTTCACAAGATATGACATACAAATAGTCAAAAAACACATGTAAAAATGCTCAACATAATTAGTCTTCAATATAATAAATAATAAAACTTTAATGAAATATCACTTACATATGTAATAAATTTTTAAAAATTGATAGTGCTAAGGGTTGGCTAGGATGTAAAACTATTGGAATTCTCATGGGTGAGAGTAAGATGGGTGAGAGGAATGAATGAATGGTAGGAATGAATTATGATTAAATCTCTCTTTGAAAAATAGCTTGACAAAAATATAGAGGCTCAAAACTATGTTATTTTCTTCCAGAGGGAATTTTTTTTTCTAGTTAGCAGAAAGATTATTGGAAGATTACCTTGATTTAATCATGATTTGTCTATTTTCAGGTTGCCCTTCTGCTAGTGTATAGACCTCGGGTGTCTTATTTCAAAGCCTGTGGTTCTATCAAAAGTATCTTCTTCCTGGAGCTATCTGTTCTACAAATATAGTCTAAAAATTATTCATGGCATGAGGGATAAGATTATTAAAGTTATAGTATTTTCCTTCAAAGAGATCAGAATTGCATATAAATTATATTAATACCTATAATATAATAGTAAAATTGGTTAGTTTATGACAGTTGAAGAAACATTATGGAGTCACTTACATACTGATGTTTCCAGTGTTCTCTACTTTAGATTCTGGAATTTAAAAATATTTATTTTCTCAAACTCTATTGCAGCTGGAGTGTTCATATCACCTGATTAAATATTTAGAGGGGTTCTCTACAGATGGCCTCACTTCTAAAGAAACAGACTATATCTCACTAGCAAAATGTTCTTGACCTTTCTGATTCTTCTAACCCGGAACACAGGCTATGAGAAAAGAAGTGGCCATTTTGTTATCATGGTGCCTACAAACAGGTGTCGTAGCAAAAAAGATAGAAAGAGCCTGTTTCATTGATTGCTTTAGTAAATTGAACAGCCTACCAACAGATTTGTATATCATTAGTCCAATCAACTATGACTTCTTTAAGCCATCATAGTAGGGCTAGAATGCATTCTTATCAAAAACAGTAAGACAAGATAAAGGAACAGTTAATTTCGCAGGTAGAAATTACAAAGTATTGATGTAATGATTCTATAGGAAACATTTTATCTAAACTTTGAAGAATCAACAGAGTTTTCCGGATGTATATGGTAGGAAGCGTTGAGATGATCTATACTTTGAGCACCACATGAATCATTAAGTTAGTAAGGAAAACACAGGGTTGAAAATGAAGAGATTGTGATGGATATTTATAGCAGAGGAGTCTGAGAACTTACTTGGTGTCATATTTTGTGAGTGACTTGATTTTTATATATCCAGATCTTCTCCTACCATCACCAGTATTCCACTGAGATTTTTAGGCAGGAAGGTATGCAGTCTATATTTCATAAAAATTACTCATGTGGAAATTAGATTGAGGATATGAGTATAGGAAGGGTACAGTGTAGGTTATATATCCCAGGTATACTTAGTTCAGTGACTTCCATCCATGTATATTGAATGATGTAATAAAAATGTAATTCCTCAGTGATAAAATTCAAATACAATCAGTAAACCTTCATATGACATTGGCCTGTGATATTTTTAGGGGGATATCTATCTATATGTACAATCACAAAGGGTAAAATCAACAGGAGTGCTCCTATTAAGAGTCCTAAGACTTTTAGTCTGTTGAACTTTTTTTTTCTATTGACCTGACAGAGCTCCAGTTCATTGAACTTCTGGGCACAAAGCAAGGGACATCTGTTCAGTTGAGCTTTTCATAATTGATATGTTAATTAAAAATGACTTTTAGCTTTTTGCATTTTGTTTATTTTTCATGATGCATATGCCCTGTGGCATTTCACAAAGGGTGTTGTCTTAAAAATCTCAAATACAAATAAACAGAACAAGCTATTCATTATTGCTTCCGGACTTAAAGTTGTACATGATGTAAGTCTAAGTGCTTTCTTTAACCTTTCTCTGGCCAGAATATTCTGGGATTTCCTCCAGGATAAAGATCAGCTCAGTGCGATTCAGGCATCTGTCACATCTGGACAATCTCAATGTAGCCTCGCCAATGTGTACCGAGGCAGTGCAAAATTTGCTATTTTCATGAAGTACAACAGCCTGTTTATATTTTGCAGCCAAATGCACAAGTATATTAACAAATTCCCTACTTTCTAATGTAGATTCTCAACCATTATTTTTATTACTCATACTAACATCAATCACAAAATAATCAGGACAATTTTACACGAAGCTAGAAACCACTCAGCATCTCTGTAAAATGTAAGAGAAAGGAGACCCCCAGTCCTTTTTAATCATAGCTTTTAGAAAGATACTGTATATAGTTTGTGAGAAGAGATAGCAAAGCTGTAAATAATAATAGAACACAGAGCAAAAGCAGCAAAGTACTGCAATGAACCCATCTGAGTATGTACATAACCTGTTGGGAGTTTTTCCTTTGTTTTCTTTTCCTATGCAGCCCCCCACAGAGGAGTTATTAATTTCTGAAAATGCTGAAGTTTGGTGATTAGAGGAACTCAGCTTAAATAGTTATATATTAGACAATAAGGTATTGAAAAAATAGACTAAAAAAAGAAAAAAGACATATTTTATAAACATAGACAGATATAGAAATAAATGTAGATACAGATACATAGTATTTTCCAAAAGGTTTATACTTTTACACTTCAAGATTAAACACAATTCTTAACATTTCAACATGGACCAATACATACTATGGCCCATGTGATATTTGTGAGTAATAATGTACACCAATTTGAAAAATAATGAAATTTAACAGAAGAACCAACATGATGTGTTCAATGTATAATTCTGTTATGGTTCTAACCATTAATATAAAGCAAATCTGAATTTGCTTATTCATTTAGTTCTCATTTCAAGCCATGTTTTGTTATAACCAGACATTATAAAAATAGATAAATATGGAGTTAATTATTAAATTAATTTTCCTACAGGTCTAAGAATGATAAAACTAGATAATCTGTGGTTATCACAAGCATTAACTTCTTTTCTAAAGAGATAAATCATACATGTGTCTCACCTTTAATGGTAGAAATGAATAATATCAAAATACTCATGTAAGATACTACTTCACTCATTTTAAGAAAGAAAAAAATAATGCTCGCTGAGCTTCCTTTTCCAAAAGATACTAGAGATATCTTTTTGATTTTCCATTCTCTTTGATTTTAAATTGCTATAGTTGAGTAGTTAATAGTTGACACAGAGTATTTACTCTATGCTTTACATTTAATGACTTAAATCCTTACAACAATTCAATGAGGTAGCTGTTATTATCATCTCTGTTTTTGAGATAAGGACATTGAGGTACAAAGAAGTTGGATAAATTTCCCAAGGTCTTTTGGTACATAAGGCCCATGACTGGAAATTGAACCCAGGCTATCTGGCTCCAGTGCCCATGCTCCTACCCATTCAATATACTGTATCTTGAGTAAACTATTATAGAAATGACATCTTTCATATTTATTTTTCATACTTTAGAAACTGTAGGCAAAACATTATTGATCCACACTTTTATTTAAATATGGCACAATTCTGTTTTATTTAATCTAGGTATTTAATATATATCTTTATGAATTCTTTTTAAAATGTTAACCAGTGTGCAATTGACAAACTTGATTTCTTTTTAGCTTCTTTCTTTACTGCTTATATGATAGTACAGTCAAATATGTGTAAATGTTTGTTTTTATCAAATTTTATTTAATGGTTTCAAGATAGTCTTAACTTAAAATCTCTACTGTCATCTTTGAAATTCTTTTGCTTACAAATACCATTCATAGAAATTCTGTGGATAACCAAAATAAGTCTGGAATTTAATTCCTATACCATTTAAAATAAAGTCAGTAAAAAGAAAACATTCACATCAACTCAGTTAAGTGTGAAATAGTGTGCATGCCAATATCCCATTATTGCTCTGATGACTATTGACTACCAAGACATTCAATGTCTCATCTTTTGTTAAAGTTTGACAAAATAGTCTTGATAATTTAGGCCTCACTGGTTTTTCAACTTAGTCCTGAATTTATTGAATTTGAAATTTAGTGGTCTTTGGTGGACCTTTGGTAACAAATGGTACCTTAGGGCATGATGCATTCAATATAGTCCATCACACCCTCAAATTACGTAAGGTGAATATTATTCTGTTTTCAGTCCCAGGGCTCTGGGACTGCCTTGGAAACTCACTGAATGTTAAATTGCAATTTCAATTCTCTGTTAAAAGGGGTTTGATTCATGTACAAATTACCACTTTACCTATTTACATTTTATTCCATGTCATCTCATATTTGCAATGACTTCTACTACTTGAACTAAGGTATTCAATTTTATCCATTTTTATGGATCATATACTCTTCTGTTTATCATCTTCGGGCATTCGATTCATGTACGTTATGATGATCTAGCATCCTAGATCCAATATTGTAATTATGGACATGTTTTTGTTAATTGACTACTCTATTTATCTAGACCAGATCCATTTGATTGATGATAAATCTTAGAATTGAAGAAAACAAGAATTTCTAAGGAAGTCACAAGTGAATAGTGCTTATTTCTTTAGCAATAAAGAAATTCATTTAACAATAAAGCTGATACCTTGTGATACCTTCTTTTATTTATATCTTGCATAATTTAATATTTAAAATATTTATGCCCTATATCCCCAATAAGCTTATACATTTTTAAACTAAGAGCAATACTTTTTTTATTTCAGACATCCCACAACAGCACTCAACTCTTTAAGGTAGATAAATAAACATCTTTATTTATTTATTTTTTTTAAAGATTTTATTTATTTGACAGAGAGAGACACAGCGAGAGAGGGAACACAAGCAGGGGGAGTGGGAGAGGGAGAAGCAGGCTCCCCGCAGAGCAGGGAGCCCGATGCGGGGCTCGATCCTAGGACCCTGGGATCATGGCCTGAGCCGAAGGCAGTCGCTCAACCGACTGAGCCACCCAGGCGCCCGATAAATAAACATCTTTAAATGATTGATTGAAAACAAAAATATGCAATGAATTAATATTTCCATAGTTTACCATAAGGATTGAAACAAGTGAAATCTATTATTGAATCCAGGCCAAATCACATATTGCTAATGATTTTCTATGTGATTTAACAAACCTGATATGTTTCTAAAATTAATGACCTTCCCTCTAAGCCCAGAATTTCCTTCTTTGACAATACATAATCCAGACTCTTTTGTGAAATTTGCTCTCAGGACATTTCCAGCAATGACAGATGAACATAGATGTTCAGGAGCTTCGTGTAATATTGGTCAGAGATCACATTCATTCAATGGTAATAGATGATTTAGAAAGTCTTAGATACATTTGGATAATACACCCTCTAAACATCCCCCAATTCTGAAACTTTCATTCATATGCATGTCTTACAGGTTAGAGTCCAAGTGACTTAGCTAATACAAGTCCATCCATGATTCAGCCCCTGACAACTTCTCCAGGGTCCTCTCCTGCCATATACTCTTCTTTACTTTATGCTCTACCAATGCCGAATTGCTTTAAATTTCTTAAATACACCATCTTATTTCACACCTCTGTGCCTTTGCCTATGTTGTATTCTTCTCTTACAAACCTGGTGAGTAAGTTCATCTTTCAAATCCTCTCCATGGGAAACTTCCTCTCTGAAGCTTCTCCAGATGCTACACACCTGCTAGGAAGGTTCCTGTCTCGCTTCCTTGTTCCATATTGTGCCTGGATCTTGCACATCATTTAATTTCATTTATCAGTCATTTAAAATTACCTCTCCCTTCTACTAAAATATAAGCTGCTTAAGTGCAGAAGCAGTGTCTTCCAGTTTCTATCTTAACCTCTGTTAAAGTGTTAGCATGAGTGGGACATAGAGTCTACCTGGTACAGCTGTTATATGTTATATAACATATATATTATATGATTGCTATAATGTTAGAATGCCATTTTTATATTTAAAAAGTTAATTGATGTTTTATTTAGAATCGTCTAAGTATAAACCAGAAAATTTTTGCAAGTGAACTGAGCGCCCTAGCTCAAGTAATGCAATTATGTTTCAGCTCTGTATTGCAAAAAAAAACTCTGTACAAAACCAAGAAGGCCTGTGTTCTGATAATGCATGTTCTCATAAGAATTAGCACTGAAGTGGCTTGATTTCCTATCTTGAAATAGGAAAATCACAATATTCTTTCTCAAAATCCTTTTGGTGCCTTCACGAGTAATTTATTTGACAGGATATCTTTGTAGATCTATGTTCTTGCTATCAAAATTCCAACTTGCATGTTCCTAGAACTTGTCATTGTTAATGTCTGTCAGTGGTTATCTGTAAGGTGGGAAGTGTGGCCGGAGGAAGTGAGAACATAAGAATTTTTATTTTTTATTTAATTTAATTTAATTTTTATTTCAGATACTTTTGTACTTTCAAACCCTTTATAGTATGATGCATGTATTTATTTAATAAAGAAAGAAAATAAACAGCACATTTATTTTCTGTTTAGTCCCTTTCCTTTGAGAGTATTTTATTATGAAAAAATTGGGTTTGAAATAATTCGGGATTGAAATGTCTTCTTTACATATTGTCTTTAGTGTTGTTGACCAGAAATACCAGACACTTTTTCCAAAATTTTGAGTCATGTTTCAAGGATGAAATATACAGAAGATAAATGGAAATAAAAACTAAGTTCCTTCTTGTCCCCTAATACTTCCTCCTTCTAACACAAGATAAAACATTTCTACTAGAAATCCATATATGAAAATCACAGTAAACATATTAGTCAATGATCCAGATACATGCTTCCATTTTCCAATTCAAAATGAATTTGGAAATACAAACAGATATGACCTGAATAAAATATGTTAATATGCTGTTTTACCTTCCATTTCACCTAATGTTCTTTTTATTTCATTTGGAAAGTTAATACACAAATGTTAGTAATTTCTGAAATCCTGCCTCATTTAGTTATCAACAATTTCCTAATTTAAGTGTTTCAAGATCACATTTCCAATGATAATATTTATTTTTAAGTTTAAATTTCCTGTTTCTTAAGTCTTTCAATATGCCCTTTTTTCAGTTTGATTTTTTAAAATGTCTTTTTAAAATATTTTCATGTACCAAAATCTTATTTTCAATTCACATTTGAATGCTAGTTTAGTTGAGTAAATAACCACAGCTTCAAGATTATTTTATTGCTTCATTGCAGATAAATGATCTGAAGTCAACCTCATTTTTCCCTGTGTTAACGCTTTTTTCTCAAGTTTCTGTCTTGACTCTCCTTTGTTCTTGAGGTCATTAATTTCTGAACATATACCCTTAACAATGAAAGTTGTGGTTTTTTTTGTTCTGAATTTATAACTCTTTCAGAAGCTTAAGAAAATTGTTGTCTACCATTCATTCATTTTTTCATGCATTCAGTCATTCAACAAGTACTTATTAAGTGCCTATTATGTTCGAGACAGTGTTCTGAGTACAGGGGACATAGTAGGTGGCAAAACAGAGCCAGGTGCCTGCAGTCTGACAAAAGAGACTGAAAATAAAAGTGTACATAAATTATTTGACTGTAATCAGCATTGTAGGGATAAATATAGCAGAGCTAGAGAAAGATGGCATGCCCCAGACTGAGTTGGAGGGGTAATTTTATAAAGCATAAACAGGGAAAGCCTTATGGATATACTGACATTTAAGCAAAGACCCAAAGGAATGAGTCAAACAGTTATTTTATGGAAGTGTATCCCAGACAGAGGACAGACATATTCAAAAGTCCACTTCTTATTTGAGTTAAGAACATGGTAAACAAGTGCAAGGAATATAAAGAAGGCCAGAGTGGCTGGAGTGGATGAGGGGAAGGACATGAGTTCAGAAAGGTAGTTGTGGCATCTGAACACTAAAGCCTTCATATTGTAAAGGCTCTGATCTCTGTTATCCCTTCTGGCACATGCTAAATGAATCCCAAATACCCTAGATTTGCTCTTCATTTTTCTAACTTTATTCATTCTTTCCATTTTGATTCCTTTGTACTTTTTACTGTGTTAAGATAAAACCTCCGTTCAATCTTACAGCTTACCAGAGTGAATCATCAAGTCTATCTATTTTACTATTCATCTGATGCAGGAAGTTGTAAAAAATGTATCTAGTTATGTTTTTAATTTCCAGGAATATGATTTAACATTAAATATATCTATTATGGTCTTTGAATTTATGTCTGTATTTATAGATATCCACATCAGGTAGTCGGAATGCTCATCTTCAACCCAGGTAGGAACTCTGTACAAAACCAAGAAATGCAGATTCTGCTTAAAGAAGCTGTAGCTTTTTTGGACCGTGTGGACAAAGTGGGCAGCAGGAGGAGATTATTGAATTTACCATTGATGTGTAGCTTGGCTCTTGATTCCTTCAAAGGATATGTGTGTAATGCTAATAGCAACAGGATGGTGTAAAGCTCTGATAATGTTACCCTGTTTCTCTGACCCAAAACCTACACTGGCCTCCCAAAATAAAGCTCATCACTCACTATTCTCATCGTGGAATTACTTAACTTTATTCTGAGGACTTATACTGAAGTCAGCCACTCTGATGAAGAAACATTCAAAGGGGCCACTTAATATATGCATTAACTGGCTGGTCTCTCAAGCAAATGTTTCTTCTGTAGGAAAAGTATTTTGTTCCTCGGGGTTTTTTTAATATATCACATTTATGTATATGAGATTATTATTATCTTTGTCAGATTCCTTGAGCTTTCTATCTTATACAGTATCTTACTGGTCTTTGGGTTCTCCTCAACATTGCTATGCATTTGATTTTATCTTAGTATTTTTGCTTCACTTCACTGGAATTTGAGTGTGGAGAAATGGTCAATAATTGTATTCTTCCAGCCATGTCCAGTTGGATGTATCCTACTGGATATTTGTCTGACCTAAAAATTATGTACTCTCTCCAGCTTAATGTTCATAAACAATAAATGTTAAGAACAAATTAAGCAGAAACATTTATGTACTTGAGAAAGCTTTCCTCTAGACATAGTTCTGAGTGGAAATGTACACTTGGCATTTTTTTAATAGTAAGTAGGTATATAAAATTGAAGGGTAAAGATTGACATATTTTTCTCTATTTTGCAGTTTATAGATATTCATTTCTTCCATTTTCATTTTTGTGGTTTCTAATAGAATGAAGCAAATCAGGGGCACCTGGGTGGCTCAGTTGTTAAGCATCTGCCTTCGGCTCAGGTCATGATCCCAGAGTCCTGGGATCCAGCCCCGCGTCAGGCCCCCTGCTCAGTGGGAGGCCTGCTTTTCCCTCTCTTACTCCCCCTGCTTGTGTTCCTGCTCTTGCTATCTCTATCAAATAAATAAATAAATAATATCTTAAAAAGAATGAAGCAAATCAACTTATTTTTCTTCACAACAATGAAATACTAGCCAAATATACCAGTTTCTGAATAATAATGGAATCTAATACTAGGTCTCAAAAATAAGTACAACTATTTACTTGATAAGGAGTAATTTTTTCAGAAACTACAAGAATATTTTCCAAATCCAGCCCCCCATTATCAAATGTTAAGTAGGTGCAATTCTCAGAATAGCAAAGTTCTTGAATAAGACAACTCGGAGATTTTTATCTCTTATTACTTTGACCATTTTACTGTAAAAAAGCATACCTTTGCATAAATAAGTTTAAAATATTTTACTACCCACATAAGAAACTTCCGATAATTCAAATCTTAATAACTATTTTGTGCTAGAACCACATATATTTTTTTCCTGAGAAATTGAGGTTACCATGCCAAATTTCCTGAGATAACAATACCATCATTTTTCCAAAAGAATAAATACAAGTAACAGAGTATGAACATAACTTTAATATATTGCATGAGAAATTTGAAGTTCAAGGATTTCATTACTGGGGTATATTATTTTATTTTTTTATTTTATTATGTTATGTTAATCACTATACATTACATCATTAGTTTTTGATGTAGTGTTCCATGATTGATTGTTTGTGTATAACACCCAGTGCTCCATTCAGTACGTGCCCTCTTTAATACCCATCACCAGGCTAACCCATCCCCCTACCGCATCCCCCCTCTAGAACCCTCAGTTTGTTTCTCAGAGTCCATAGTCTCTCATCGTTCATCTCCCCCTCCGATTCCCCCCCTTCATTTTTCCCTTCCTGCTATCTTCTTCTTCTTCTTTTTTTTTTTAACATATAATGTATTATTTGTTTCAGAGGTACAGGTCAGTGATTCAACAGTCTTACACAATTCACAGTGCTCATCATAGCACATACCCTCCCCAGTGTCTATCACCCAACCACCCCATCCCTCCCACCCCCCACCACTCCAGCAACCCTCAGTTTGTTTCCTGAGATTAAGAATTCCTCATATTAATGAGAAATACATGTCTTTCTCTGATTGCTCAGCATAATACCCTCCAGTTCCATCCACATCATTGCAAATGGCAAGATTTCATTCCTTCTGATGGCTGCATAATATTCCATTGAATATATATACTACATCTTCTTTATCTATTCATCATCGATGGACATCTTGGCTCTTTACATAGTTTGGCTATTGTGGACATTGCTGCTATAAACATCGGGGTGCACGTACCCTTTCAGATCCCTACTTTTGTATCTTTGGGGTAAATACCCAGTAGTGCAATTGCTGGATCGTAGCTCTATTTTCAACTTTTTGAGGAACCTCCATACTGTTTTCCAGAGTGGCTGCACCAGCTTGCATTCCCACCAACAGTGTAGGAGGGTTCCCCTTTCTCTGCATCGCTGCCAATATCTGTCTTTTCCTGACTTGTTAATTGTAGCCATTCTGATTGATGCGAGGTGGTATCTCATTGAGGTTTTGATTTGGATTTCCCTGATGCCGAGCTATGTCGAGCACTTTTTCATGTGTCTGTTGGCCATTTGGATGTCTTCTTTGGAAAAATATCTGTTCATGTCTTCTGCCCATTTCTTGATTGGATCATTTGTTCTTTGGGTGTTGAGTTTGATAAGTTCTTTACACATTTTGGATATTAGCCCTTTATCTGATATGTCATTTGCAAATATCTTCTCTCATTCTGTTGGTTGTCTTTTGGTTTTGTTGACTGTTTCTTTTGCTGTGCTATGTTATTTTTACTGCTCGGCAGGAGCCTGCTTCTCCCTCTCCCTCTGCCTGCCGCTCCTCCTGCTTGTGCTCTGTGTGTCAAATAAATAAATAAAATCTTAAAAAAATTTTTTTCATGACTAGAAACAAATTTTAAGAAACAATTAAATAGTCAAGTCATTTAAATACTTAGGGCCACCACAAATATGTAAAAAAGGTTGATTCTCCAAGTTAAACAGTTATACTTAAGTTATTTGCATGCACTCACAACAGAATTATTAGATTTGTGCCAAAATGTAAGATCTGACACAAATAACTCAGTTGTAAATAGTGTCAGTTGATTTTTCACTATTAGCTTATTCTCAATTATGTATATAGCATATGTATATATATGTACATATACAAATATATACAAATATATGTACATATGTATTTTGTGTATATATATGAATATATATGTAGGGGTATATGTACAGAGTATATATGTAGAAGTGCTTCTTCTTTCCATTTCCTTCCCTTCCTGTACACTTTAGTCCTGAAGCCATGGATGGGCAGGGCAGCACCAGCAAGGAAGGGTGGCCTCCAGAACAGGGTGTGGAGGCCCATGCAGGACAATATGGCATTTACCTAGTAGGGTTGCATGGCAGGGGATATTGGAGCCTGAGACTACTAATGAGGGCATCCAGATTGAGGGACAATAGACACAGAGTGTCTGAGCATGCTCAGAGTAAGGATGAGTGTTGAGTGTCCTAGCCTGAGCAGTTTGAGAAGGTTGCCTGCTTGGGATGGCTGTCCCACAGAGGGCATGAGAGCACAAAATGATTGAGGTAGGTCCTGTCAGAAGGGTCCAGAAGTTCTGCACAAGGTTTTGCAGTTTAACAGGGTAGGGAGAGTGCCTGCACAGGATGCTACCAAGCACTGGTATTGCAGCCTGAACAGGATGAGAAGGACCTTCACGGGGAAGGGGACAGGTTCACCGAGAAGAAACTGAGAATATGATATTTGAGTAGGTTAAAAATGAGTAATAGGGAAAGTCACATGGATTTGGGCAAAAAAGACCAAGATTTTATTTGAATAGTGCAAATAAATTATCTTTGTGTGTTACAGTCTTTTGTTATGTAGAAAGTATGAAAGTAATAAAACTAATTATAGTTTAAAAATCTAATGGATCATTAATATTATTTTCAAAAGAAAAGTAGTTTTGGCAGCAGGATAGAAATTGGAATGTGGAGGGTATCATTATCTAATACATGAGCAAAATTTTACTCTTACAAAACCAGATGATGCTACCAGGAAATCTTACATGCACTGGTCAGCATTTCTTAAACATATGAGAGGAGCTAGGATTTCCACTCCCCGCATAGGTTTAGTGTGTCACCCTGGACATCTGCTAATGTTGAACATCTGTTTTTTGTTTTCATTGAAAGATGTCTCATTTCGACTGCCAAAAAGAGAATGGGGTCATTAGTTATTCTACAGTGTGAAGTTATCCAGCAGATTATCTTTGTATGAGGAATAATAATGTCAGGGAAACCTCAGCCCCTCAGCCACTGCATTTAATCCTAAGGTTTGCTTTACACTGGGAGTCATCACAAGCATGATTCCAAAAGTGATTGCCAAACTATCACAAATCTCCAAATAAAAACAAAAGTAGTTTTATATAGTATTTATCACTGTAAACTGATATTATTTGGAGACTAAAGTAAAAACAAAAGTAACGAAAAAGATACTTACGTGCCTGCTGAATTACCAAGGTCTGAATTATGTTTAGTTAGTTTGTATTCATATATGTTTGCTGAAAATGAATAATCTATGTGACTTACTCTCTATTGCATTGTTTATTTGATTATTTTATTAACTGTGACATGTATTGTCCATCATGTTGAACAACTGGAAACTTACTATTTTATGTGGAAGATCATATTCCAGAAGAGAAATAAGTTGCTGTAAATTATGTCTTTAATATTTTTATTATGTGATACAATGTATGAAACCAAATTCATTATCACTTGGATTTTTTTGACTATACATAGGCCATAAGGTACTATTACTGGTTTTGATATGAAGAGCTCATATGTTAAGTGGTGCTCTCTTTTTTTTGCTTAAGAAATCAGTTTTTATATACATGTGTTTGTGTCCTTCTAAGTTATGTAAAATATAATAGATGAGCAATCATGTCCTTCTAAAACGTAAAAATATCCTTTTGCACTTGATAACTAGAAGCTTTCTGGAAGACTCTTAGTAAGAGAATTGTTGGCTTTTAATTTTTATGTACATTTTCTATAAACATTCAACATAAATATAGACCTATATTCACTCGTTGTGTTCATAATTTGAATTTGAAAACAATAAAAACAAAAATGATGATATACGCAGAAGAAATGGAATAATAATTTCAGTGTGACATAGCAACACAGAGATCATGTTGAGCAAGTCTTTATTTAAAAAATGCAGAACCATTCTAATTTCATCCCTCTGTTTCTTTGTTGTTTTCTATTTTATAAAATGGAAGTGTTATGAAGATACAAGAATACCTGGAAATTCTGTGTGTGAATTTATATAAATATAATTAAGTTATTTATGTATTTGATAATTATCCATTATAAGCTACCAATAGAATTTTATTTCAAAACCCTGTTTGTCCTTGAAGATCTGACTCTGTATTCATATCTGATGCTTGGCTCAAACAAGTTATCGCATCTCTTTTTGCCATGTGCCTGTTTAACACCTAGGCCTTTGTTTTCTAGCTGCCACAGTTATACATGTTCAAGCTTTGCTTTGATTTTAAATCTAGTAGTTTGAATCATAGTACAGAATACTAAATAACTAAAAAAGTATTGGCTCATTTAATCAATCGAATCTTATTTTCTTATAGGACGATGTCAAAAATGAATATTTGCAAAGGGAACAAAAAAAAGAATGGAAAAATTTCAAGGTACAGCACTATATATTGCAACAAAATATATAGAATAACTAATCATTCTTTCATTATAGTAACCTGTATTAAATTAGTGATAACTTTTTCAGAGAGGATGACTATTAGGGAAAATAATTATAATAAATTGATGTTAAAGAAAACAGTTCTACTGAAAAAATATTGTTTAATTCTTTGTAGCTTAAATAATTAGGCAATAATTGAATGATTAAATTAAAATTATTGTTTAATTCTTTATAGCTTAGTACTGTCTTGTAAGAAACATGTAAAATAAATTTGTAGTAATTCCATTTTTTTCCAAATTTAGAAGGAAGATTATGCATTAAGTACCTACTCTGTGCTAAACAATTTATATATGCTGTATCATTTAACTCTTTAACTACAGTTTTTCTTATTTTATGGCAGAGGAATCTAAGGACTGTGGAGATTAAGGAACTTGTTCAAATGACAAAGATAGTATAACTGCCAGTAATACAACTTGGGGTTGCCCAATTCCAGAAGCAATGAGTTATTTTTAATTTTATGGTTTTTT
Organism: Neomonachus schauinslandi; assembly: GCF_002201575.2. Classification (NCBI taxonomy): domain Eukaryota; kingdom Metazoa; phylum Chordata; class Mammalia; order Carnivora; family Phocidae; genus Neomonachus; species Neomonachus schauinslandi. The sequence goes on from NC_058406.1 coordinate 140,810,191, forward strand.
CTGTGAGAGCTATAGCATGAAGTTGGCAAGTGAGGATAAAACTATCTTTATTTTGTAATATATATGCCAAAGGAAAAAATAGTGACTATGGTGATTTTCACACTGCTACGGAATTAATCTAATTTTTTGGCACATGAAAATTTGACTCCCAGAATCATTATAATTATTATCACCATCATCATCACCACTATCCCCACCATTACTTATCCAACAGTGGGTGAAACCCTTTAAATATCTCATTTGTGTACCTCTTTAAGTGAATTTAAAAACAAAAAAGAAATAGCTCTGGAGACTGTGGGACAGCTAAGACACATAGTCTCCAATATATGAAGAAAATTTTAAAACACAGCATAAGGAAATAAGACAATGCATCATCTTTTAAGGTAACAACCTCTCTTTATTTTTCTGGCTAACATGATAGATTAATCTGGTATGAGACACTGCATAATTAATAGAAAGTAAAAATAACAGGCAGAAATTTTAAATAGGGCATTTTATTTTAAAAAAACTCTTAATGCTGTATAATTTAATCTCTTTTTTTAAACTTATTTTACTTAAATTCAATTAGTTAACATATAGTGTATCATTAGTTTCAGATACAGAGTTCAGTAATTCATTAGTTGCATATAACACCCAGTGCTCATTACATCCCGTGCCCTCCTTAATGCCTGTTACCCAGTTACCCCATCCCCTGTAATTCAATCGCTTTAACTACAGTTACTGTTTTTTCTTATTTTATGGAAATAAATAAATAGAAAAAAGGGTAAAGGTCTTTAAGCAGCTCAATCTTAGGCTCTGGATTTAGGACACCGTAGGTAAGCAGTGCACAGCTACTACATGACTTTAAGCCCAATATGTATTTCTCCTTTATGTTGTAGGCATGTATGGTAGGGTAGGAACACTGACCCATTTAGTAAGAAGTATGTCAGAAAAACTTTCCAAATATTTATTTCTATTAAGAGAAGAACAGTGAAGCCAAAAGTGGGATGAATTCCCACATCAAAACACTACTTCCCATAGCCATCTGCAATGATGAAGGCTTTGGCAGAGTGACAGTTTGCTCTTGCTTTGAAAAATTCCTGTGTTCTTGATAAGCTAGTTCTTACGAGTTTGGTCATCTTCTTGTCAGTTTGTGAGCACTAACTTAGCTCCCACCGGGATTTGCATTGCTCCAAGTATTATAATTTACTAAAGATTAGGTATTTTTTCTTTTAAGTTCAGGTTCTTTCCAAAATAAAATCTGATCATTTCTTTAACACTATACACAAAAATAAATAAATAAATATTTAATACTTTCCCATTATTCCCTTAAGAAATCCAAATCTGGGGATGCCTGGGTGGCTCAGTCACTTAAGCGTCTGCCTTTGGCTCAGGTCATGATCCCAGAGTCCTGGGATCAAGTCCCGCATTGGGCTCCGTGCTCGGTGGGGAGCCTGCTTCTCCCTCTGCCCCTGCCTGCCTCTTCCCCTGCTTGTGTTCTCTCTCTGACAAATAAATAAAGCTGGTGCAGCCACTCTGGAAAATAGTATGAAGGTTCCTCAAAAAATTGAAAATAAAGCTACCATACGACCCAGCAATTGCACTACTGGGTATTTACCCCAGAGATACAAATGAGTGATCTGAAGGGGTATGTGCACCCCGATGTTTATAACAGCAGTGATTAACATAACATAATAAAATTTTTTAAAAATCTTAAAAAAAAGAAATACAAATCTGTTTAAAAATTTGCATGTGATTTTTTAAGAACTTTGCCCCTATCAAAATCTCCTACCCTAGAGAATTTCTTTCAATTCCCTAAAAGGCCATTCTCTGTATTGTCTGAAACACCTTCACCCTTACTGATTTGTAACTGATTATTGTCAGTTTCACTACTAGATTGTAGTTTCAAGAAGGGTGAGATAATGACAAGCATAGTGCCTATTACCTGATGAGAACTCATTAATTATAAAGAATGAATGAATGACAAACATACGAGACATGCTTTTACTGCTGAAATAGCCTAGAATAAAGATGCCATAACTTTGTTGATGTCTTCCGAAATCTGTTAAGGAGGAATCCTTGGAAAATCTGGGAGCTCAAGGCCCTTCATCCCTGCTGTCAGACTTTCACCACATATTTAGAAAATGATTCATGAACTTCTAGCTGGATGTATAAGACTCTCAGATTTATTAAAGTTATTGTAGGAACAATTTATCCACAGAGCAATCCACAGAGTTATATCTGATGTTTGTTGCTCTTGTCCCAAGTCCTAAAATTTAGATTATTTGCCAAATGTGCAAATGTATCTGCCACAGGAATTCTTGTTAAAAATGCCCTGTTACCTATCACTTGATTATTGTTCTTATCAGGATGTCTGTTCTAGAGCCAAGGAGTTGTTGTGGAACTCAACCTTGATTTCCTTTCTTCCTGTAATGTATATATCAAGGAATATTGAAACACCTAAGCATTTTTTTTAATTTCACGACAGTGAACACATCAGATTTCATAGTCTATAGGCATTATACATACACTAACAAGAAGAGATTGTGAGCTTTCATGTTCATGCTTTCTAGCCTAGCAGCCTTAAGCAGTATGGGTGTTCTATAGATATTTTCCCATTGAGTCATAAAAACTGGAACTAAAAACAAATTGGAAGTGTATGGAATGTGTTAATCAAGGTTTAACAAACTACTCCGCTCCCCCCAAACAAAACCGACCAAACCAAAAACATTTGACTTGTAGCATTTGCCAGTTATCATGGTGTAAATATCCCCATCATTGCCAGTTTCAAGCCCCCAGTGTGATGTCACTCTAAGTACAGTTGGGAGAGATGCACACAATTGGCCCTCTGGGAACTGGCCCCAGAACACAAGTGGTTCTTGATGTCTATGAGATTATGCATTTACACAAACCTGATTTAACTAGGCCCTGGCTTTTAATTTTCAATTACAGAGAATAATGGAAGTAATGAGGAAATAGGGAGCCATTCCACCAAAACTGGTTGGAGGGCTGGAATCAGGAGGGATGAGATAGCCCCTTAACACTATAATGGAAGATTAAGTAAAAAGTAAAAATTTGAGGGGAAATAATCATTTTTGGGTATGAACTAACAATAACCAAAAAAAAAAAAATTCTGGATTTGCCATATATTCTTTCTGGTTCTAAGTTAACTTTTTAATGAAAGATGTTTGGCATCAATTCTTATTTATATTGTTCATTTTGACAATATATCCCAGGCAGCCATGCCACCTGATCTCCCTGCAATTCGTGTCTATAGTCAAACCTCTTCGCTATTTGAACTCCTAGAACATTCAGTTTTTTGTGCTTAATTTTCCTTCCCAGGGTTTTTTCCTTCAGACCATTCTATTCAGTTTAGCTTTCTTACTCTTCCACACAAATTCTATTGTGGCTTTGTTCTTTGCGTTTTCCCCTTGCTCCTCTTACCCAAATTGAGATCCTAGGACTCCCTCAATCACAACACCCATCACTCTCAATTGAACATTCCTGATTGCCCCTAGCTCCCACTGGTAGTCTTTTTTTATGGTCTGTAATTTACAATTAAATACTTGGCTATATACTGAACTATTATTTGCTAAATGTTTTGTACATGTGTCTCCTTCTCTCTTTTAAAGTATATATTAAGGTACTTGCAAATAAATACTGTGCAAAACAGAATAGTGTTGAAAACATAGGGAAACTTAATAAATAATGTTAACTGAAATGTAGAACTGGAAAGAGTAGTTTGATAAATAAATGCCTTTCTAATGCCTTTATCAGATTTTACTTTCATACCCTAAGATATTTTAATCCCTTTAATAGTTTTAACCAAAAATGATATTAAATAATAGTTGCAGTCTATATATTTCATTCAAATTTATTCTCAGAATAGGGATTTTTTTGTTTGTGTTTGGTTTTTAGTTAATCATTTGGAATAAAATAATTTTTTTTACTTCTATTTTTTGTAGTTTCAAGTTTTTATTTAAATTCCAGTTAGTCAACATATGGAATAAAATAATTTTAAAAAGTTGCAAATCAGAGTGGAATTGTGAGTCAGAGTAGAAATCCATTTTAACATAAAAAAATAACTGAAGCAAATAGAAACACTACAAAAAATTTAAATGAAAATCACATTTCAAAATATCTGAAGTAGTCACTCCATATTAATTTTCAAATTGTATTTAAAAATTTTTAATGTTAGGGGCACCTGGGTGGCTCAGATGGTTAAGCGTCTGCCTTCGGCTTAGGTCATGATCCCAGGGTCCTGGGATCGAACCCTGCATTGGGCTCCCTGCTCCGCAGGAAGCCTGCTTCTCCCTCCTCCACTCCCCCTGCTTGTGTTCCCTCTCTCGCTGTGTCTCTCTCTGTCATATAAAAAAAAAATTTTTAATGTTAATACTCAATAGGTTAGAGAAAAATCCAAATTATGGACTCAGCTCTGGTCGATAATTATAATTTTCATGGGTTAAATGGTTTTATGAAGTTTGCAAAAGGGGTCCAATGGTCAGAGATTGATTTTAATGGACATATTAAAAGATTAATGGTATTTGTTAGTTTTTAAGGTTTATTTTAATTAGTCTTTATACCTCAGCATCTTGAATTAATCTAAGAATATTAACTGCTTATTACTTTCAAGAAGAGCAAAACTGACACAATATACTGCATATCTCCAAATTGTGCTGAAAAAGCACAACTCTTAAAAAAAACAAAAAATAACTCCACTAAAATACTCACAAAGAAAACAAAACAAAAAATTCTTACTCACTTAGGTTATAGCCAATATAAGTTATTTCTTCTCCTTAAGTCCAGAGCCAGAAACACATAATTCTATGGGGCAAAAAAAACCCAATTTTAAGTAAATGTAAATGTCCATATGAGCTATTTTTTATTATTGACACATGTTTAAATCAGCATTCATACCAGTTCTTTGGCCCTAATATCATGCCTCTACTATATCCCTTCAAGTGAAATTAAACACCACTTAGTCATCTCTTCTCTAGGCTATTTGATTAGTTCCCTCAGTTCCCCTTATAAATTCTATTTTCCTTTTTTAAGATTGTTTTGTTGCTCTCTTTTGGACCCTCAGTGATTAACATAAGACCACAAGTTAAATTTCATTTCTTATGCCTAAGTTTCTATGTACCAAGTTATTATATTAATTGACCAGATGCTGCAGGCTAGTCTTCATGAAATGGAATACATTATTGAGAAGTGAAAATCTTTTTCTCATTATAACAACTATTGGTTGGTTGATCTTTTTGTTCTAAAATTCATATTTGCTTATTCTTCCCATTGAGATTAATAGGACAAGAAATATTAATTATTAATCTGTAACATGTATCTATATAGCTTTTAAATGGAGACCTCAAGCTTTTTTTTATTTTTATTTTTTTTGCATCTCTCTCACTCTCATTTCTCTTTGAGAACATTGTCTCATTATTTGAAATTCTCCTTCTGTTTATCTTGTCTAGATTTTAAGCTCCTTGAAGGTAAGGTCTCTTGTTTACAGATATATGTCCAGAACTAAGCACAGACATGACACATAGCTAGGCCTTTAGTAAGCATTAGTTAAATGATGAAAATGAATGAATATCTGGATAACTCAAATGACTCATTATCTCTTGAAATGTAAAAAAAAAAGAAAAAAATTCATACAATTTGTTAATATTTATTGAGCACTACTCTGTGACTGGCTAAGTAATCAGGGTAAACATAAATGAAATCATCTCTGCTTTTGTGGACCTTCTGGACTTCTAATGGAAGATACAAAAATTACAGAAACAAAGACACAAATAAGTATACGCATAATATTGTAAGAAGTTTTCTAAAGGATGCTGTAAAGGAAAAAAAAGATTGGCATGCAAGATAAGATAGGTTTATTTAACAGTTTTTCCTTTAATTTATCTGAATTTGCTTTACTATCTTGTTTAAGACTAAGCCAAAATCCTTAGTTATATAGTTATATTGAGATAATTTGTGATTTTTGATGCCATTCTGTTTAGCACTTTTGATCATCCTTATTTCTTTTTTAATTTGTCTGTATGAGTATACATATATATCAGGCTCAATAAATTTTTTGTTTAACCATTAACTTTTTAACCATATGACTTCTACCTGTAGAAAAATAATCATAGATCTCAGATTCATCTATTTTTCTATCATATTAAAACATCTTTCAATTCTGGGGTGCCTTGGTGGCTCAGTCAGTTAAACGACAGACTTGATTTTGGCTCAGGTGTCGATCTCAAGGTTCTATCTGAGCTCTGCACTGGGCTCCACGCATGGAGGCTACTTAAAAAAACAAAAAGTCTTTCAATTCAATACTTTAAGATTTATTTACCAAGGGCTAACTATATATGAAATACCTTTCTAGTTTTAATTGTTCCTTTGCTATTTATGTTAATTTTGTGCAATATACATAGTAATGTCTTATCTTGTACACATACAGTTTTGTAATTTTTTCTTTAGTGTAAAACCTCAGGAAATATCCATGATGCTTAATATAAAGATATATATATTTCTTCAGACCAACTATAATTCAAAAGTTGCTTAAAACAGCAGCTAATGATATAGCATCTGTCTAAATTGTACATAGGCCAATTGCAAATATTATATTCAAACGCCTAGTGTCCATTTATCAGTGGTAGGAGAATGGAGATTCAGCGATGAGATTCAGGACAGCAGGGCAGAGCAGCTAAATCAGTTACAGTTAGAGAGGCACTTCATATAAAATGGAGAGCATATCATTATCACAAGTCTTGGAGAGAGAAGCCGGGTTATCAAGCCCCAGTAGAAAAAAAAAAAAAAAGGTTTAAAGTCCATGTAGGAAGACAATATTTTGGCATTTCTTGTTTGGTTGGTTGTTTTTTTATTTAGAAATCCAAGCCAAACATAGAGTAGGAGGGAAAAATGGACAGATGATATTATATATATGTATTTTACATACAATATAATTGTAATTGTATATTATATACATATATGTATGTACGATATATATTGTATATACATGTATATGTATATATAATATACACCTGTATATATATGTATGTATGTATATGGAGGATTCTGCATGGGGAAGGCTAAGCCAGGCCACAAATGAATTCTCCTGTTAGGCACAACTTGCGGTTTAGAATTCAAGGTGTCCTTCAAGCAAAGAATAGGAAAGGAGTTTGGTCTCTGAGACACACAATAATTTCTCAGGTACCAGAAGAGACAAGTAGGTCCACAAAATACCACCAACAGAGTGTTCACATCAACAACAAAAGGACTTTCTCATCTCATCCTCATGGTGTACTGAGATACCCATGTAACCAATAAAAGGCGCAAGGTTTGTAGGTACCACTTTACAAAAGCAGGATTATGTTTGGCCTGGTAATGACAGCAGGAGACAAAGTCTGCTGGGTAGACTTTAAATTTCTAATAATTTTTTTTGTTTTGACCTTACTGAGGTATAATTGACACACTAAAATTTAAGATATTTAAAGTGTATGTCGCAGTGATTTGATATGTTTACATTGTGAAACAATTCTCCTATCTAGTTAATTTTACCATACCTATCCCCTCACATATTTATCTTCTGGTGTGTGTGAGAGAGAACATTTAAACTCTATTCTTTTAGAATTTTTGTATAATTTCAATTCTACAATACAGTGTTGTCAACTATAGTCATCATGTTATTCATCTTATAGCTAAAAGTTTGTACCCTTTTACCAAACTCTCCCTCTTTGTCCTACTCCCCAGCTAACCACTTTTCTACTATCTATTTCTATCAGTTTGATTTTTTTAGATTTCACATATAAGTAATGTCATACAGGATTTGTCTTTCTCTGTCTGACTTATCTCACCTCACTTAATGCCCTCAAGGTCCATCCATGTTGTCACAAATGGCAGGACTTCTTCTCTCTCATGGCTGAAGGATATTCCATTATATATACATACCACATCTTCTTTATACATTTATTTGTTGGTGGATGATTAAGTTGTTTCCACATCTTGGCTATTATGAATAATACAGACGTAAACATAGGAGTGCATATATCCCTTTGATATCTTGTTTTCATTTCCTTTGGATATTTACCCAGAAGTGAGGTTGCCAATCATGTCTTAATTTTCTGAGGAACCTCTATATTGTTTTCTAGAGTAGCTGAACCAACTCATATCCCCACCAAGAACATCCAAATGTTCCTTTTTTTCTTCATCCTTGCCAACATTTGTTAAATCTTGTCTTTTTAATGATAACCATTCTAACAGCTGTGTGGTGATATCTCATTGAAATTTTGATTTGCATTCGTGATGATTAGTGATGTTGAGCATCTTTTCATATAGCTGTTGGCCATTTGTATATCTTCTTTGGAAAAAATGTCTATTCAGGTCCCCTGCTCATTTTTAATCAGATTGTTTGGTGCTATTTAGTTGTTCTTTATAATTTTGGATATTAACTCCCTATCAGATATATGATTTGCAAAGAAATAAAAGGCATCTAAATTGAAAAAGAAAGATAAAACTGCCTCTAGTTGCAGATAACATGATATATACAGAAAACCCTAAAGATTGCACCAAAAAAAAACCTGTTAGAATAAACAAATTCAATAAATTTGTAGGATACAAAATCAATATACAAAAATCAGTTGTATTTGCATACACTAATAATGATTGATCAGAAAAATATATTGAGAAAACAATGTCATTTACAATTGCATCAAAAGGAATAAAAAACCTAGAAATAAATTTAATCAAGGAGGTGAAAGATCTGTACACTGAAAACTGTAAGACAGTGATGAAAAATTGCAGAAGATGCAAATAAATGGAAAGACATCCCTACACATATATTAGAAGAATCAATATTGTTAAAATGTCCATGTGACCCAAAGCAATCTATAGATTCAATGCAAACCTTGTCAAAATTCCAATAGCATTTTTCACAGAAACAGAACAAACAATCGTAAAACTTACATGGAACCATAAAAGAGCCCTGCCCCTGTCCCCTGCTTGCTCTCTCTCTCTCTCACAAATAAATGAGTCTTAAAAAAAGATTATATGTATTTTTATGGACTCATACATACAGGCATATATATAGTTATAATATTATGCATACATTTTTGTTTTAATTTTGTCCTGAGTACTATGCACTTAATACACTTGCCTCACGTATTTTGAAGATAAAAAACATAAGCTAAGTTTGTAAATAAACTAATTTCCTGAAGAAAAAAGTCATTTGTCTCCCGATGATCACTGATTTTCCCCATCTTTGTTTACATGAACTTAATATTATTCTTGAGAATCCAAACACATCAACTGCCTTGCTCTCCTACACTTTCCCATATTTATCTGTAGGTGAAACTAGTCGTCATAGCTGGACTACTTTTCTGATGCTGAGCTTGACCATTTCTCAACTGCTGCTTTTGATAAAAGACATAATCATCTGGGAAATATAAATGCAGTTTCTGGAGAGAGCTGAGTTCTTCTGAGAATGATTGCCTGGTGGGCCAAGTTCTGTCATCCAAACCTGACAGGCAGTTCACACTGGAATACGTGTTTAAGGGTGTGGGAATATGCAGACAGATTTTATCCTTTGTGTTTAACTTGGCAGTCTTTGTCCTCACTGCTCACTGCATTGTTTTAGAACAATGACATCTTCTTACATGATTCACATGACTAGGCTTTTAATAGAAAAACCTGCTGGTTTTCATAAGATTTGGGAAGACGAGGATGGATAGGGAGGCTGTTATAAAGTTTTTGTCCATTTTCAAACCAAGCAATAAATTTAAAAAGCTGTATGTCCAGTGTGAATCACAAATGGAGAAGTACTGAAATGTGTTCAAATTTCTAGTGCAATGGAAAAAACACAAGCACTGAAATATCAGCTTCTGCATTTTCTCTTTTAGCTCCCAAGAATTCCTCTTTTTAATTTACTGTCCACTAAACTCATTAATTCCAAATCCTTTCTCAGCTTTGTTGCCAAACATGGTTATGTTATCCAGATAAAGAAAAATACTGTAAGAAAGAATTGGGTTCTGATACAACATAGATGAAGCTTGAAGACATTCTGCTAATTGAAATAAGCTAGACACAAAAGGACATCAATATTGTCTGATTCCACCTATGTGAGGTGCCTTAACAGTCGGACTTTGTCTTACATTCATAGAGACAGAGGTGGGACAGTAGTTACGTGGGGCTAGAGGGTAAGCAGAATGGGAAGTTATTGTTTAATGGATGCAGAGTTTCAGTTTGAGATGATACAGAAGTTTTGGGGGTGGATAGTGGTGATGGTTACACAACAATGTGAATGTACTTAATGCCACTGAACCGTACACTTAAGAGGGTTAAAATGATAAATATTATGTATATTTTACCACACTGAGAAAAGAGAGAGAATAAAGGCATAAAACAAATGAAAACATTTTAGACTGTATTCTAATCCCCTAATTTTCAAGAAAGAAAATTTTTCTTATTTTTCCATCTTCTCTGTCTTGATAATTAAAACTTAATGGCCTTAATTGAATAAGTAGTAACACGCTATGTTACCAAGTCTAACATAACAGCAACAATAAATCAACAAAACCTACTTTGAGTTTTCCTAACACTTCACTCTTTAAATAATGTATATCTAACAAAGTAAATTAGTAAGAATGAAAAGAACAAGATGAATGTTGCTAGCATCAATTTTCCAACTTCCAGCTCCATTGTGTTTATAATGGGGCTTTCATGGGAAAATATTTGTGATCAATCCAGAAAAAGAGAAGATACAGAGAATGGTTTCCATGTGACTGGTGGGCACTGAAAGAACGAGGGTCATTTGAAGAGCTTCTTGAAAGTTTTCCAAAGAAATTGGCATTTTATATGTTCCACAAGAAAGAGAACATATGCCAGCTTCCCCACATTACCCGGTGAGGGGGCACACTTCAGAGATAATATCTTTGTGGTGAACCTGGAGAGGGTAGACCACAGTGTTGTCTCACAAGTGTCAGAATTGCCCAAGGTTAAGGGATAAGTGGGTTTAAAGCACAGCATGCCATTAGTGACCATGCAGAGAGATCAGATGTTCTTTCTTCAAAGGCTTAAATTTATTAGACCCACAATTCTGAATAGAATAGAAGTGATATCTGAGAGTGACAAAATTCAATTTCCCATTAAGTCCAGAGAGTGAAGTTTTGGAGTTGTAGATTAAATCTAACTTAAAAAAATAAAAGGATTGTTACTTTTTTTTTACTTTATGGTAGAGTAAATTTTAGGGTCATTAAATGAGTTTGCTTTTTCTTGAAAAAAAGTTATTAAACTTTAAAAAAAATTCTATCTTATCATCCTTGATGTCCGATGATACTTTGAAAAATAGATTTATCTTATTTGGAAATAAGCCATGAAATTTATGAAATACCATCTTAAGTTAGCTGCCTGCAAAGTCATAATTATGTTTGATGTTGAAGTGCAGTAAATTTCTATTAAACTAGTATTCTTATTTTGGTATTATTTTCCTTCTGTCCTATGAACTGTTTTTTACCTGGCTTTACTGGTCTTCCTTGTTTTTATTTCTCTTTTTATTGTAAGTTATCTCCAATCATTTTTGAAAATATAGCAATATAGGGGCACCTGGGTGGCTCAGTTGGTTAAGCGTCCTACTCTTGATTTCGGTTCAGGTCATGATCTCAGGGTCGTGAGATCAAGCCCTGAGTCAGGATCCATGATCAGCATGGAGTTGGCTTGGGATTCTCTCTCTCTCCCTCTCTGTCTGCCCTTGCCCCCCCTTACACAAGTGCCCGCTCTCTCCCTCTCTCTCTCAAATAAAAAATGAAATTTTAAAAAAAAGAAAATACAGCAATATAAATAAAAGATAAATAAGCAAACATAAAGCAGTTTGAACTGATTTCCTTCCAGATATTGTATCTGTTGGTATCTGCTTCTAGCAACAAAGAGTCTGATTTATATTCTCTATATTTATATATTTCTCTGACATTCTGCTATCCTTTTAGTCAATGCTTTTCTTCCTTTTTACTTTTCAGTCATTATTATCAGAGTATAAGTTTGCGAGTTTTTTTTAACTATTTACTTAAATGAGATTGTGCTATATTTAGTACTTTTCTTTTTGTAGTAACAAAAAAGAAGAGTGAATTGGATTTAAGTCTGGGCTTACCACTTTTGAGCTGTATGACTCACAGGTTATTTAACATCTCCAAGCTTTAATTTGGGATTTCTCAACCTATGGAACACTGGTTCCTTATGTTCCATATGTTCAGATCTCAATGAAACAATTCATATGATGATATATATTTCCTATTTTTATTATAAATCTATATGTTAGTGCTGCTTGTTACTTTCAGTGTTAGTAGAAAAATTAATATAAATATATCTTGAACAATTTGGATTATACTTTTAATTATCTGTTTACTGCCCTGAGATTCATTCTCTGTTTCTAATTGGTATTGTCTTATGAAAAAAATTATCCAAGTTTTATGAAAAAGAAAATTAATGACTTTAATATGTAATTTTTTTCTTTGTACCAATTGAATGGAAAATAATCGTAGGATGTTAAGTGGAGAAAAAAAAGATTTTTAGTCCTCCACAATAAGAAATGTGGTATAAAAATTAAATTTGCTGCACACAATAGTATAAGCATGTGAATGAACTAAAAACAAAGAAAAAGTTATGCTTCAACAATAGATACCATATTTAATTTCTGAAGCCTGATATAGTTTCAGCTTAACTATATGATCTTTGAAATTAAATTAATGTCAGCTTGAATATTACTGATTACATAGTTGTTTCATGGACATTTGTTTTAATAGTTACAAAATATTTATGTTCCAACAATTAAATCTAATTTTATCATTATATATATTTAAGTAACGTGTTATGTAATTATTTACATCAGCCCTGGAAGTCAACTAGGATTTTTTTATTAAAAAGTGCCTTAGTGTCCTCATCTAAAAATCAACCAAATACTCCCTTTCAGGGTTGTAGTGAGAGTTAAATGAGACATAGTAGGCAAGCTACGCAAACTCATTCCCTTTACTTATTTATAAATATTATTTTCTCCCTATGGCTTTTATTTCATTCTCTGTTTTCATAAGTAAAGTCAATATGAACAAAACCAAACGTAGAATGAGATGTTTTTAAAATATTAATGACATGCTCCAGATTAGGCTAAATTTTGGCATGATACAAATCCCCCAAGCCCTCAGTGACTTTTCAGCAACAAAGGTTTCATTTCTCACCCCCTTGCCCAGCATAGGTTGACTGTATATCTGCATTTTGCTGGGACTCAGAGGGTTGTTCTCACATGGAGAAAAAAAGGAACCGTGTAGGAAACACTCAGTGGCTTCTGAAGCTTCTTCTTGGAAATGGCACCTCATGTCTTCTGTCACTGTACTGACCAGAGCAAATTACACGGCCACCTCTGCCATCAGCGGGGCAAAGTCTAAGCATCTTTTAAGGAGGGACACTCACATGAGGAGTTTCTAAAGAAAGACATCAAATATTTACATGATAATACAAGCTATTCCAGTTATTATAAGAGTTTATTATCTTGGCAAATGATAATAATAGAGCAAATCATTCCTTGCTATCTGCCTTATAGCAGTAATGGGAAGATAAACTTTTAAATGACACATAAAAAGAGTTTAAGGATCTCAAAAAATAAAAAACATGCTTTATAAATCAAGTTATAATTTCTCCTCAAATCCTTTTTTTTAAACTTTAAAAAATAATTAGCTCCATTGAGAAATAATTTATAGATATGAATGTTGAGTTTTATTTAATAGAAAATTATGTATAAATTATATTTTTCTAGATTTTACTTAGGTGAAAATTCTACTTTTAAAGTTTTAAAAGAGGTTCTTTTTTGTTGTTTTTCTCTGGAATTAATGCTATGCATTCTAAGTTTCAAAGTTCAGGGATGATAAGATTAATTACTTTTAATAATCTTTTCTTTCTAGGATAAAACAATGAAAAACTCCTTGTATTATAATGGAATTATTCCAGGCTTTGGAAAATGGGACCATTGCTGGACCAGCATTCCTAGGAATCTCAAGGATACTCTAGTCAGTTATTAAAGATATCAACTCATAAGAATCTGGGGATTTCAGCATGGATTATTAATTTTTTTGTTATTCATTTGAAATCTCTATAATGTTCTATTCAATTACCTTATAATTCTATTTCTTCCTGCAGACCAGCTTCCTACTAATCTATTCATATAAATTAATTCCTACTAATAAGTTTATATTGGACAACTGAATTTCCTTTCTATTCTTTTTTTTGTTGTTGTTGGATTTCTCTTTATTAGGGTCCTGTATCATAAAAGGAGATAAAAATATCTTCCATAACAATTTTTAGAGGACCAAAAACTTTTAAATAATATTTCTGACATCTAAATCCAAGTTAACATATTTAATTAAATACCATGCCTTGGCTCATTAAATTAGGTATAAAAATGAAACAAAAGTAGGAAGTTTATTTTTGCTTTTTAAAACCTATGAAACAACAGGTTTGTTACCATTTTAAACTTGTTTGCAAAGTACAGCGAATTTTCTATGCATTCTATAGTACATAAAATGGCTCAGTCCATTTGGGCTTCTGTAACAAAATGCTACAGATTGGATGGCTTATAAACAAGAGAAATTTACTTCTCACAGTTCTGGAGGCTGGGAAGTCCAAGATCAAGTTGCCATTATGATCATGTTCTGATTAGGATCCTTCTTCTGTCCACAGCCCTCATTTTCTCCCTCTGTCCCCATGTGGTAGAAGCAGCTAGGGAGCTCTCTAAGATCTCTGTAGCATGCATGTCGCTATCCACTTTTCCTAACACCATTTGTTGAAGACACTGTCTTTTTCCCATTGGATATTCTTGCCTTCTTTGTCAAAGATTAATAGTCCATAGAATCATGAGTTCTCTGTTCTGTTCTATTGATATTTGTGTCTATTTTTGTCCCAATACCATACTGTTTTGATTAATACAGGTTTGTAGTATACCTAGAAATCTAGGATTATGATACCCCCAATTTTATTCTTTTTCAAGATGGCTTTGGCTATTCAGGGTCTTTTGAGATTCCATACAGATTTTTGGATTATTTGTTCTAATTCTGTGAAAAATGTTGTTGGTATTTTGATGGTGATTGCATTAAATCTGTAGATTGCTTTAGGTAGTATATGCACGTTTTAACAATATTTGTTCTTCCAATCCATGAACATGGACTATTTTTCCATTTGTTTGTGACATCTTCAATTTCTTTCATCAGTGTTTTACAGAGTACAGGTCTTTCACCTCCTTAGTTAAGTTTATTCCTACGATATTTTATTATTTTATTATTTTTGGTGAAATTTTAAATAGGAATGTTTTCTTTATTTCTCTTTCTGCTACTTCATTATTAGTGTATGAAAATGCAACAGATTTCTGTATACTGATTTTGTGCCCTGAAATTTTACTGAATTCATTCATCAGTTCTAGTAGTTTTTTGGTGGAGTTTTTAGGATTTTCTATATAAAGTATCATGTCATCTGCAAATAGTGAGAGTTTTACTTCTTCTACCAATTTGGATACTTTTTATTTCTTTTTCTTGTCTGATTACTGTGGCTAGGTCTTCCAGTACTATGTTGAATAAAAGTGGTAAGAGAGGACATCTTTGTCTTGTTCCTTATCTTAGGGGAAACACTTTCAGTTTCTCACCATCGAGTATGATGTTAGCTGTATGTTTTTCATATAAGGCTTTTATTATGTTGAGGAATATTCTTTCTCAACCTACTTCGTTGAAGGTTTTTATCATGAATGGATGTTATACATTGTCAGATGTCAAATGTTGTGTATTTTGTCAATTGCATCTATTACAATTATCATGTGGTTTTTATCCTTTCTTTTGTTGATGTGATGTATCATGTTGATTGGTTTATGAATATTAAACCATTCTTGCATCTCAGGAATTAATCTGCTTAATTGTATTATATAATTTTCTTAATGTATTGTTAGATTCAGTTTGCTAATATTTGGTTGAGGATTTTTGCATCTATGTTCATCAGAGGTATTGGCCTGAAGTTCTTTTTTGTAGTGCCTTTATCTTGTTTTAATGTCAGGGTAATGCTGGCCTCATGGAATGAATTTGGAAGCTTACTGTGCTCTTCTAATTTTTGAAATAGTTTGAGAAGAATAAGTATTAACTATTTTTTAAATGTTTGGTAGAATTCACCTGTGAAGCCATCTGATCCTGGCCTTTTGTTTGTTGGGAGTTTGTTGATTACTGAATCAATTTTTTTGCTAGTAATCTGTGTGTTTGACTTTTCTATTTCTTCCTGCTTCAGTTTTGGTAGGTTATATATTTCTAGAAATTTATCCATTTCTTCTAGGTTGCCCAATTTGTTGGCATATAATTTTTCATAATATTCTCTCATAATTCTTTGTACTTCTGAGATGTCAATTGTTTTCTCTCCTCTTTCATTTCTGATTTTGTTTATTTGAGTTCTCTCTCTCTTTTGTTTTTATTTTGTTTTGTTTTGTTAATGAGTCTGGCTAAAGGTTTGTCAATTTTGTTGATCTTTTCAAAGAACCAACTCCTGGTTTCATTGATCTTTTCTATTGTTTTTTGTTTTGTTCTGTTTAGTGTTCTCTTTTCTTATTTTCTATTTTGTTTATTTCTGCTCTGATCTTTCTTATTTCCTTCCTTCAACTAGTTTTAGGTTTTGTTTGTTCTTGTTTT
The DNA here is from genome assembly GCF_002201575.2 of Neomonachus schauinslandi. Classification (NCBI taxonomy): domain Eukaryota; kingdom Metazoa; phylum Chordata; class Mammalia; order Carnivora; family Phocidae; genus Neomonachus; species Neomonachus schauinslandi. Next base: position 140,826,846 of record NC_058406.1, read on the forward strand.
TCTAATTCCTGTAGGTGTAAGGTTAGGTTATTTGAGATTTTTCTTGCTTCTTGAAGTGAGCCTGTATTGCTATAATCTTCGCTCTTAGAACTGCTTTTGCTGCATCCCAAAGATTTTGGACCATTGTATTTTTATTTTCATTCTTTTCCGTATGTTATTTGATTTCTTCTTTGATTTCTTGGTTGAGTCACTCATTGTTTAATAGCATGCTATTTAACTTGCATGTATTTGTGTCTTTACAGATTTATTTTCTGTGGTTGATTTCTAGTTTCATAGCATTGTGGTCAGAGAAAGATGCATGGTATGACTTTGATCTTCATGAATTTGTTGAAACTTGTTTGGTGCACTACTATGTGATCTATTCTGGAGAATGTTCCATGTGCACTTAAAAAGAATGTGTATTCTGCTATTTTAGGATGGAATATTCTGAATATATCTGTTAGATCCCTCTAGTCCAATCTGTCATTCAAAGCTCCTGTTTCCTTGTTGATTTTCTGTTTGGATGATCTATCCATTGATGTTCCTGGCATGTTAAATTCCCCTACTATCATTGTATTACTATCAGTTTATGTCTTTATGTTTGTTAGTAGCTGCTTTTTCTATTTGGTGCTCCCATGTTGGGTGCATAAATATTGACCATTATTATATCTTCTTGTTGTATTGTTCCCTTTATGATTATGTAGTGTCCTTCTTTGTCTCTTGTTACAGTGTCTGTTTTAAAGTCTATTTTTTCTAATGTGAGTATTGCTACCTTGGCTTTCTTTTCACTTCCATTTGCATGATAAATGTTTTCCATCCCTTCACTTTCATTCTGCATGTGTCTTTAGGTCTGAAATGAGTCTCTTGTAGGTAGCATATAGATGGGTCTTGTCTTTTGATTGGTGTGTTTAGTCCACTTACATTCAAAGTAATTATTGCTAGGTATGTACTTATTGCAGTCTTGTTACTTGTTTTATGGTTGTTTTTGTAGTTCTTATCTGTTCCTTTCTTCTCTTGCTCTATTCTCTTGTGGCTTGCTGGCTTTCCTTAGTGATATACTTGGATTCCTTTTATTTTTTGCATACCTATTACTGGTTTTTGATTTGTGGTTACCATTATGTTTATATACAACATGTTATGCATAGAACAGTCTATATTAAGTTGGTGGTTGCTTAAGTTTGAACCCATTCTAAAAACACTAAATTTTTACTCTTATTTCTGCCACATTTTAGGTATATATTGTCATACTTAACACCTTTTTATTTTGTGAATCCCCCCTATCTATCTATCATCTATCTATCTATCTATCTATCTATCTATCTATCTATCTATCTATATACACTTATATGTATATACTTAATTTTACTGCTTTTGTGCTTCCTACTTTTCTTACTCCTGCTTTTGGTCTTTCCTTTCCACTCAAAGAAAACCCATAAACATTTCTGATAAGGCTGGTTTACTGGTGATGAATTCCTTTAACTTTTGTTTGTCTGGGAAACTCTTATCTCTCCTTCTATTCTGAATGATAGCCTTGTTGAATAGAGTATTCTTGGCTGCAGGGTTTTTTTTCTTTTGGCATTTTGATTGTAACATGCCACTTTCTTCTAGCCCACAAAGTTTCTGCTGAAAAATCAGCTGATAGCTTTTGAGGTTTACCTGGTAACTTGTTTTCTTTTCTCTTGGTGTTTTCAAAATTCTCTCTTTATCACTACTTTTTTCCATTTTAATTACTATGTGTCTTGGTGTGGAACTCCTTGGGTTGATTTTGTTGGGTGCTTTGTGTGTCCTAGATCTGAATTTCTATTTCCTTCCCCAGATTAGGGTAGTTTTCATCTATTATTTCTTCAAATAAGTTTTGTGCTCCCTTTTTTCTCTCTTTTCCTTCTGGGATTCCTATAATGTGAACGTTGTTACACTTGGTGGTGTTGCTGAGTTCACTTAATCTGTTCTCGTTTTTTATTAATCTTTTTCCTTTCTCCTATTCAGTTTGATTGCTTTCCATTACTCTGTCTTCCAGATCACTGATCCATTCTTCTGCTTCCTCTAGTCTGCTATTTATTACATCTAGTGTATTTTTAATTTTAGTTATGGAGTTCTTCATCTCTGATTGGTTCTTTTTTATGTTATCTATCTCTTTGTTTAGGGTCTCACTGAGGTTCTCCACTCTTTTCTCAAGTCTAGTGAGTATCTTTATGACCATTACTTTAAATTGTCTATCAGACACACTTATCTCCATTTTATTTAGCTCTCTTGCTGTGATTCTGTCCTGTTATCTCATTTAGGACATATTCCTCTGTCTCCTCATTTTGTCTAATTCTATTTGTCTGTTTCTCTGTGTTAAGAATGTCAGCTGTGTCTCCTAACCTTAAAAGTATTGGCCGTATGAAGAGGCCTTATAGTGTCCTGCAGTGCAATGTCCCTTGTGCACCAGAACCTGGCACTTCATGGATGTCTCCCCTGTGTGTTGCATGCTATCTTACTGTTGTGGCTGAGCCATGTTTACCTTCATTCCAAGCTTTCTTTTCCTGTTGTGAGCAAGGTTTGGTCCCTATGCTATTAATGTGCCAGTCTGGGGCTGCTTTGGGCTGGATTTGGGTCAGATGAGGTGTTTGCTAGAGCTGCAGTTGCAGGGCACTTGCTCTGTGTTGTCCCTTGAGAGGCTTTCATTCATTGATGGATTAGACCTATAATCAGACCATTTGTCTGCCCCCAGCCCACTGTTGGATTGGTGTGTGGGGTTATCTTCCCCACTTCCTGGGGCAGAAGTCACTTTAGAGTGGTGCTCTAGTCCCAAGCAATGCTTGGACTGTGGCCATGCTCGTGGTATTGCTTTGGATTGATTCCTGCCAAAGGCAAGTTGGAGGGGTGGGTCTGCAGGAGAACTCAGAGGCTGGGCAGGTTGTTAGTAATCTAGGTAAAATGTTCCAACAGGTGTCCGATTATCTAGGCTGGGGAACATGGGAGGGAAATGATGTCCACCAGCCTTTTTGTTCTTGAAGAAATCTCCAAAAGATCCCTCCCCTCCAGCACATTTTCTGAGACTAGTAAATAAATTTCCTTCCTGTATACCCCAGGCATTTTTCAAGCTGCTGCTTCCATGCTGTATCTCAGCTGGGCTGTTTGTTATGGTGTCTCCTTAAGGGCAGTGCATCAATTTCCTTTTGCCCTCCAGCTCTCCCAGGGCTGAGTTGCTGACTTTTAACATTCCAGGTGTTGAACCCCACTTATTGTCTGACAAAATTAAGTCTCTCTGGTTTTCAAAGCCAGATGTTATGAGGATTTATCTTTTGAGTGCCAGTCCCTGTGCCTAGGATGCCCAGTGTGGGGTCTGCTCCTCTCCCTTTCCCATGTCTGCAGTGTCCCTCCCTCCCATGGACAGTCTTGAGTGTCAGCTTGATTCCTGGTCATGTCTCTACCCTTCCTACCATTTTCAATGGTCTCTTCTCTATGTTTGGCTGTGAAGAGTCTGTTCTCCAGTCTTCTTGTTTTTTTCTGGGTTATTGACACTGATGTGGGTGTTATCTAGTTATATCCATGGGAAGAAGTGAGTTTAGGATCCTCCTCCTCTGCCATCTTCCCCAGGTGTATCATCACCGTTTTGATATATTTTCTTAAATGCCATTGGTCCTTCTAATTCCTATAACATTTTCTATAATGGAACCTACAAGTAATTATGTGACATCTCTCATTGCTTAAACCTTTAATGCTCAAACTTATTTTCTCTGATAATATTTGATTTATGCTTCCCCGTAATAACTTATTTATACAGTATCTGAAAACTTCTAATTTAAGCAGAAATAATGATAGAGATGATGCAGTCTGTTTAAAATATCAGAAATATAAAAACCTCAGTTGGTTCCTCATCCTTAGATAGAGGAAAGGAATGATAGATTCAGTGTGGATTTTGGAAGTGAGTTTCATACTGTATCTGAGTTATCTAATAGAACATTTTAAAACACCATTTCAATGACTCCAAATATTTTCAAATACAAAACAGTTTCAAATGGTTCCAAAATTTGCAACCCAAAAGGCACAGCATAGGAAATATAGTTAATGATATTATAATAGTATTGTATGGAGATATATGGTAACTACACTTGTGATGAGCATAGCATAATGTATAGAGAAGTTGAATCACTACATTGTACACCTGAAAAAATGTAACATGTGTCAACTATGCTCAAATAAAAAAAATTAAAACACAAAATTTGCAACACAAGCAAACTGTAAATTTGACCTACTTATAGGAAATTGCATCACCAAACTTTCATAAGCAGTGCAAACAAATTTTAGTGGCTCACAACTGTAAAATATTTAGAATTATTATAATACATAAATCATTCAAAAAACATTTATGATGTGTTTGATACCTACCAGGCATTGAACCAAGCATGGGAAATTAAAATAGAATTAAAATATGGACCCTCCTCTTGGGGCTAATCCAACCTTAGAGAAAAGTATATAAGTAAAATCTGTAATTATGTGATAAATGCAAACATAAATGATCAAACTATTAAATTTTTCAGAGGAAGTTTCATATAGTAAGAGACAAGAGTTGAGTTCTTAAGAGAAAATAAACATTTTTTTCCAAACAAATCTAAGCATAAAGACTTTCCAGACAAAGAGGATGAATGGCATTGCAGTAGCCTGAAGGGGCAGAGCATAAGATGTATTTCAGGATCTATAATTAAGCATTTCTAAACCTGATGGCATTCATGAATGTGATAAAATGTCAGAAAATGATGTGATAAGTGGTAAGTGAGATCAAGACTAGCTTCATGTGTGTGCGGCCAATGCAGTTGCAAAGGGCCTTGTGCTTTTAAAACCCTGTTCCAGGTTTAATGCTTTCATCACCATCTTGGGTTTTTTAATAATTTATGAACAAGAGGCCCCACATTTTCATTTTTCATTGGGCTTACAAATTATGTATCTGGTCCTTAGTAAAATCTACATCATGACTAAACATATATTCCATACTGAGGGTTTGGGTTTTTTGTTCTGTGAGGCCTACAGGTCCTGAGGTAGTTTAATGTAGGGAAATGATGCCATAATATTTATATTTTAGGAAGATCACACCAGTGGAGAAATTAGAAGCAAGAACATAGTAAGAGAACAATAGCTATAATCTTGGTGAGAGATGATGAGTGCTTGAACTAAGTAATGCATATAACTTGCTTGAACTAAGCAATGGATATAACTAGATAACACCCGCATCAGTGTGAATAATCCAGAAAACTGGATAAAAAGATACAGATTCAGATATATTCAAGAGAAAAAAATGAAAGTACTTGGGACAGTTATAGGAAGAGAAGAACAAGAGGAATCTACTGTTTCTACCAAATTGCTTTCACAGATTTTAACATTTAACAGCCTGTGATGGAAAAGTCTAATTAGTTTGTGGGTCCTTACCTCTTCTAATGATGCAAGCATTAAATCTTATCTCTGTCTTCTAACTATCCACCCACACAAAGGTGGACAAAGGACACTCCACACTGTGGCACTGTGGAAGCCATATATATTCTGAATCTTGCAGGAACTCAAACTTGTTCCAGTTGTAGATTTTAATTACTTTTGGGGAATTAGACAGAATTAGAGGTAAGGATGGATTTAGATACAGAAACAAAAGTACATGATATATAAATGACTTGTGTGTATTGTGTGTGTATACATAGATACACAGATAGATATATACATAGATATGATAGATGGGTTTCTGGGGATTTTTTTTTTCTTATGTGTCTTGTTAAACTCTTCTATCAAAGTCAAATACACAAATACATCCACTTTTGTTCTGCAACCCACTTCTATAACTTAGTCAAATACTTCCTTCCCTTGGTTATTCTCTCTCTTCTTCATTATCAATATCTTCCTCCATACTAGATAATCCACATCAACATATAAACTTGTAATATTTCAAATCTTCCCAACTACAACCATAATATCCCTCATTGCCAATTATTAACTCTCAACTAACTTCACTGTTCACAAACTCTCTTCTTTCATCCTGTGTCTGGTCCTCAAACTCCCATTAACTTTTTTATGTTATGAAATATTCAAACTCATGAATATAGGTAAAAGAATAATATAACAAACATTCATAGGCTCTCTACTTTGATTTAACAAATAATCAAATAAAAACAGTCATTTCCAATAAAATTGGAATCAGTAGTTAATGGGAAAAGATAGTTATATTGAAGAATTATGTAAAATTATATATATATCATTTTAGACACATTTGTGTATAAAAATGTTAAACACTGCAAACTTTTTTCTTTTTTTCAAATTAATTAATTAATTAATTAATTTATTTATTTATATAAGGAGAGAGATCGGGGGGCCAGGGGCAGAGGGAGAGAGAGAATCTTAAGCAGGCTTTATACCCACCATGGAGCCCATTGTGGGACTCGATCTCACAACCCAGAGATCATGACCTGAATCAAAATCAAGAGTTGGATGCTTAACCAACTGAGCCACCCAGGTGCCCCTCAAATTTTTATTTAAATTCTAGTTAGATAACATACAGTGTAATATTGGTTTGGGGAGTAGAATTCAGTGGTTCATCACTTACATATTAAACACTACAATCTCAAAACATGTAATGAATTAATCAGATTTTTATTTATCATATGAGTTCCATGATTGGGAAATTGGATTTCTGTATCTTCTTTCTGGCATAACTATAGCCAAAAGCTACCTCTACAACTTTAGGCTTCCACCCTCACCCCCACCAAGTAGAGTAAGAAGTAAAAAGAAATTTTCAATATGATCTAAAAGCAGATTACATTTATATTTTTTATTTCTTTTTAATCTAAATGTTTTCTCTTGGTTAATACATGTAACCATGCATTGACATGATTAATACAGTGGCATTACTTTAGGAGCTCATTTTTCTGTTTTTAAAGATTTCAAAGGTATTCAACAAAACTGCCATATGAACACCAACATTATTTTCACACCTCATATTAACTTATTTACTAAATACATTACATAACTGCAACTTGCACAATATGCATAAAGGCTTTCAAGATTTTTCAGTATCAAATGTATGTAAGGGAAACCTTCTAGTCACATGTATTTTGGTTTGCATATTAAACACTATGTTTTTATGTAGGAAGTAGAGGGCATTGGTTAATTTGGTGGATTCATTAGATAGTGATCAGTTATGGCAGTCTTTACTGTAATAATAATAGTTAACATAAACAAGAAGTTATTATTAGCCTTCAAACAGATTACCTCATCCAATTTTCTCAACCATATCAAGTAGTTTCTATCATTATTCTCTACTTCACAGATAAGGAAATGGGTACACATGGAGATTAGTGTTTCAGTAAATGTTAATAAATGTTCTTCTGTGTTTGTTTGGCAATTTGTTTTTGATGAGAACTATAAGGAAAAGTCCAAGCCATAATAAACCAACCAATAGGTATTTACTTTGTTAAGTCTTCAGTATGCTCCTAAATGAAAATAATGCAAAATTTCTGGCTATATCGTGCCATCTCATTCATTATTGTAGAAAAGATATTTTCTTTTTTTTTCTTTTCTTTTTTTTTAAAGATTTTATTTATTTATTTATTTGAGAGAGAGAGAGAGCACATGAGAGGGGGAGGGCCAGAGGGAGAAGCATACTCCCCGCTGAGCAGGGAGTCCGTCGCGGGACTCGATCCTGGGACTCCAGGATCATGACCTGAGCCGAAGGCAGTCGCTTAACCAACTGAGCCACACAGGCACCCGAAAAGATATTTTCTTAGTGGTTGTTGGAAGAGGTTCATGATTCTCCACCACTGTCCTCAAAGTTTGGACTTGTGTTTGAACTGAAAATACCATAATAATGGAGGCTTTTAGTGGCATAGTACTGCTCTTCTGTTTTAATTTTTTTATGGTGTGCTTCCTTATATCTTCGCTTTATAAATAATGCAGCTTTGGGTACAGTTCTTTTAAATCTTTCATGCTTATAAAACCATGAAAATATATCAGATCATGTACAAATTGCTATCTGAAGGTGCTTTTCAAGCCTTGTCTTATAAATGAAATAAGATACAGGAGTTGATGTCTGTTCACATAAGTGGGGAATATTGAGTATGAAGTGATTTGAATTACCATGAAATCATAGAATTATAAGATAATAGATCTATAAGAGCCTTGAAAATCTTCTGTTCAAGCTGCCTGCCTTTAGGCAGGTAAACGTCTGAAATACTTTGTGAAAACATTTTTCTAGCCTCTTTCTGAATATCTCCAAGCAGAAAAACTCCAAAACCCACCACAGTACTTTATTTGAATGATTACTGGTTAAAAAAGGAGGGAAAAAAAACTACGTACAATCAAAATTGACCCTAATTTCTATTAAAAGACTATCCATTTTTTTTCCCTTCAGACTTAAAAAAACAAGTCTTTTCATGTTTCTTCTTCAGATCTCTTATTATCTTTTTGATCATTTTGTTACTTGTCACTGTTTCTAAGTTTTTTGGTAATTTTTTAAATGGAATAGCCAAGATTGAAATTTTTACTAATCATTTTTTTTTTTTTGTAGAATAATGCCACACAGTAATGTTGTTGCTCAACCATGAGCATTATGGTGATTTTAAGCAAAACTTAATTGAATTTTGCTATTTTTTAAATATATTCCCTCCCTTTTTGTGTAACCTTAGTGTCCCCACCACATTAACCATAATTTTGTGACCTCTTACTCAGAGATCAGGAGACTACCTTTTCCTTTGGCAGAGCTTTAATTAATTATTTTCCTTTCATAAAGGGTCAATAATAATAAAAATAATTTTGTCATTTTTTCCTAACATTTAATTTTTTTCAATATGTAATCACTCTTCTCTTTTTTTGGTGTTTATTTAACACTTTTTTAGAGTTTTTCATGATTAAGTACTTGTTTTTTCTGTTTCTAAATCCCATGAAATTCTTTTGTGGCAATTTTCCTATATTCATTGAATTTTTCAGTTTAAGAATCTTGTCGTTCCTGGAAATCTTTACAAATAGGCTATTTTTGTACACTCTGTGACAGGAGACTGTCCATTCATTGACATAAGAAAAACAAAGTAGATTTAGAAATGAGGTAGATAAAATTTTATAATTTCCTCCAAAATATGATTGTGGAAAAAAGTTAAGACCCTGATTTGTGTCTATCTGATGGTTTTGTGTTTATATTGTAACTATTTTTGATATGTGAATTTTATGATTATGAAATATTTACACAGATGAAGTAGTAATGCTCTTTTGAACTTAAAAGAGATTTAAATGCCTTCATGGAGAGAGAACCTTTGAAGTACGTTATCAAATCTTTAACGTGGTCAGGAAGTAAATTGATACTCAATTTTCAGCAACATATTGAGGTAGGCAATCAAAATTTGGGGGCCTTAAAGTTGTACTTTGAAGTTTAAGTAGATTACTGGAAGCAAATAAAGATCAGAATATCTCTCTGTCCATCTTAAAGCAAAATGCAAATAAGCTGGACTTCAGAACTGCTACTCTAAATATCTGCCTCTTAAGTTCAATTTCAGTTTCTTAAATCTTCCCTTTATTTTTTCAGTTATATGTTCCTTTCATGTTTTCTTATTTTCCATGTCTGTTTTTATCCCTGACATGGTCTTCTAGTCTCAACACTCCTGGCTTGGTGTAGTGAAAGCAAGAGCTTCTGTCTCCTTACCTTCTCCTCAGACCGCACCAAAAGGGCAATGTTCTCAGGAATTAACTGACATAATTGGGGGCCTCTAAAGATCCTAGTTTAGGGCTGTGGATAAAATTGCTGTTTAAGTTGAGTTACATGGAAAGCAGCATATGCAGCCTATTTTACTAAACAGTAAACAGAAGCAGCTCTGTGTTGAACAAATATGGGCCTCCTATTAGGCAGAGTTGAAATGCTCTCAGGATAACTGGACCCTAGTCATAATAAAAAGTAATTTTTAACCAAACAGAAAGTTATTTGTCTATTTATCTTTATGAATTATGTATTTTAACTGTCCTTAATATGACCATCTATGGGTTTATTGGAGCATAACATTGAAATGGTTGGAATCTCCACTTGGAAAACAATGTAAAAAGGAAATTGTGTTACTAAAAATGATATCACTCAAATAGACAGCATTCTAATTCTTAGCATTTGAATTCCATATCATTCTTACATTTGTTTTACATTTTTTTCTTTTTCTTTGGCCCTCCCTCTTCCAATTGACTTTAATAAGTTCCTATTGAATATTTCCACATAGTTGTTACACATATATGTCAAGCTCAATGTATTAAAAATTAAGTTTACAATTTTTTTCTGAAAATTATCTCTTCATCCTGTGTTTTGTGGTTCAGCTAATGACATCATCATTATCCATTCAAATGTATTACCTTGAAAGAAGTTACTCCAGGTTTAATCAGGACTGAGAAGTTTCTTGGGACATTGGACCCTTTCAGTGCTAAAACTGAGACCTTCTCAGGCAACCTGGAATGGTTTGTTAACTATATCAATACTTAAAGCAAAGTAAAACTCAGACTTACTGAATCCAAAGGCCAAGAATAGGACCACTATGCAATTTTGTTTCTTATGGGATATAAGGATTTTCTTTCTTCATTCATTTTGACTTAGTCATTTCCATAATCTTGAGCCTCTTCCTTGAAATTTTCTAATTCCAGAAACTAATTTCTTTCTCAGGATTGTTCGCTGTCAGTAATCAAAACTCAGCATTAGCTAGTTTAATTCAAAGAGAAAGCCTTAGCATTCAGTCAACTAATTGCTGAAAAGAAATTAAATAATATCAAAGATTCATTAAAAAATTTATTTAGATATCTTAAAAAGCAGTTCTATAAGCTCTGGGTCAACACTTTTCTTTCTTCCAATAGTCAAATAGAAAACAATTTGAACTTCCATATTAGTAATTATTAAACCTGCAAAGGTCTTGCTCAACATTCCTAGAAGTTCCCAGCCAATGCTTACCATCTTGTAGTTGTTTTTAACCACAGCTCAGAAACATACTCCAAGATTTTTACTCTCCCCTGAAACACTGCAGCTTCCTCCATGCTGATGTGGAAAAAAAGACAGCAGGGGAAGACAACCTCACTACCCCAAACATTGACAGAGAGATAGTGTTACTGAAGTTTAGGAGGGGAATTATAACCTATGATGATTAGATCTCAGACATCACTGCTTCTAAAATCTGTTGGACATGTCTAGTCCGGTAGGTTTTCCTACTGTCCTTCAAACTTGCCCTCATCTATGACATCCTGTTGAATCCCACTCCCTCTCAGTTCAGAACCTCTTTCTCACATTTCCTCTCCCCTGAGGCCCAAATATTAGATAAAGCTATGAATCAGTTATCACCTTAATAATCACACACCCAAGAAAGACACCTCTTTATACTTATTTGGTTACTTATAACAATAAGCCAGCTAACATTTATACTGGCTCCCTCCCCCTCTATCTGTCAGACTAGATTATGGTCTTTCCCTTTACATACACAAAAAGTTCAATAATATATTTTCCAAATTAAGTTCAGTCATCACTCAAAGTCAAACTCTGCTTCTCACCATTTGGAAAAGCAGCTACAAGAAGCAATTTAAGATAAATTTTTAAAAATTTCTATAACAGGAAAAGGATGAATTGCTATGATTTCAATGAAAACATCTGGAGGAAGTAAAGAAATAAAATTGAACTACACTTTCAGGAGGCTTGGTTTAGACAGAAAATACATAGATTTGGCATCAGCTGACCAGGGACAGGTTTTTTATTTAACATGTTTTTTTCTTTTCTTGTTTCTTTGCTTTGCTTTGAAGGATGTTTCTTAAGCTAAAGGAAAATATGAAAGTAAAGGATATATGAAAAGATATGTAAAAGTAAGGAAGAAAAGAAGGGCTTTTTGAGAGGCAGTGACTCATCATTTCTGTTTAGAAGTCAGTAGTTTTCTCTTTAGTTCAACAGTTCTGGGATAGGAACAGAAAAATGGAAATTTGATTGATTCAGGCTACAGAATTTATAAAGCATATTCAGCAAAATTATGAGGGAATGAAGGGGATTTGAAAAAGAGGGGGAAAAAAGTAAGGGCTTACCTAAGTGTAGAAGTAGGACAAATAAGAAAGCAAGGCCATGACTAATAAACTGAAGGAAAATGAAGAATAGACTTGAAATCCCAATGTATCAGGATATACATAATGAGAATGGGAAAAATCAAAAGAGCTCAGAGGAGAGGAGACAGCAAGCAGATGGTAGACTATCCAAGTTTAAGATTTAGAAGTTAGGATGCCTAAGGATAGAAGACAAAATATTATTTATATATTCTATTTTGCTCATATGTATATGTCTAGCTCCTAGAAGAGTAACACAATAAAGAAATGTCTATTGAATGAAATTGATTAAGTTTATCACACTAAAAGAGTTACAAGAAGACATTATCATTATAGATAATGTTTGAATAACACTTTTGGACTTTTTTAAATCAATAAACTTCAAAATTATATTCATTCGACATGAATCAAATGTTTTCTACAAGTGGTACAGTTTTGCTAAGTGAAAAACCAAAAACAATAACTATGTAAAGCAAAATCTCTTTAACTCAAAAAGAATGACCCTGGGTTTGATATGAGCACTCTAGAGTAAGAATCCCTGTCTAAATTCATATATGCCATCTCAGTATAGGATCTGCAAGCCATAAATCTCAGCACTTTATAAAGTTTGTTTCCATGAATGAACTCTAGGTTTTATTCTTTTTTTTTTAAAGACTTTTATTTATTTATTTGAGAGAGCGAGAATGAGAGAGAGTACATGAGAGGGGGGAGGGTCAGAGGGAGAAGCAGACTCCCTGCTGAGCAGGGAGCCCGATGCGGGACTCGATTCCGGGACTCCAGGATCATGACCTGAGCCGAAGGCAGTTGCTTAACCAACTGAGCCACCCAGGCGCCCTCTAGTTTTTATTCTTGACCCATCTTTTTAAAATTACTGAACTGAGTGAAAATATTCTCCATTGAAATTATGGCCTATTAATATAATATAATAATTTGGAAAGACAAATACTATCAAGTGTTTTACTTGTTAAGACACTTTGAACTGCACTCCTACTAAAGTGTTTAGCATAATGATATTATTTTCTCACATAACAATAAATTCTTAGGGAGAAAGGCTCCAAGGTTCAGCAGTTCAATGGCTGAGAAGCATTTGATCTCTCCTTCTGCCATTCTCAGCACGTCAGCTCAACCCTCAGAGGCCAAGTTCCTTTAGCAGATTTACCCTCCTGTCAAATCTATTAGGTTTTACCCTATGGATCTGGGAGTTTGACTACCTCCCGTGAAATATAATTCAATGTGGAAAATAAATTATTATCTAAGGAAAGCTGATGCTCCTTAAGAAAAAATGAAGAGGTGGGGTGAATGTTGGAAGAGAATCCATCATTTTCTTGTCCTGCCTCCAATCTGTAGAATTTGAGTAGCCGCTGATCCCAGAAATAAGATAACTGGTCAAGGAAAACCAAGAAGGATGAGAATAAAATATTTTGTATAGAACCAAAAGCAAGAAGCATCCTGGAATTCCCCAGAAGTCTTTCGTGAATGGAATGTGTTTTGTAGAAATTAAGATGGAGTGTATGAAAATGGCAGAAAAATGTATTTGGGGTATGCAAAAACATTAGAAATAGAGAGTTGTCTAACCATCATCTGACATAAAGTATGTTTCAGTATTGCACAAATAGAAAAAGAGAGGAACAAAGCAATATCACATCAGAAGCTGGAAAGCAGATGGAGGAATTTTAAGGGACTTAAAAGACCTGAGAAATATAAATTCTAAACTAAGTATGCGAAAAAGCAACAGTTAATCTTTTCTTCAAAAGAGAGACCTGAACAGGTTTGGAGACTGACATCTCTAGATGATTCCTGAAGGATATAGTGAGAGCCCTAAAATGAGGATGAGTGCTTCAAAACTATTTAAAAACGTAAGTCCTTAGATCCCCTTCCACACTTTTCTGGTTGGTTTTCCCTCTACCATCACAGTAGAAGTCTAAATATGTATTCCCAGGCGAGGGTAGGAGAAAGGTCACTGGGCTGGGGATCCCAAACACATCGAGGGACTTTATATCATACGGAATTATTCAGGAGAAAGTTCCAGAATTAAATGACATATATTTCCAGCCAGGAATTAGGAGATCCAATACAGGGGAAAAAAAGAAAATAGGAATCTCTAGGATGATTACTGAAGGAGAGTCTAGCATTATAACTTTGAAATGTATCTAAACCTTTTCAGTTTAGATACATTTGTCATAAGACAGATATGCTAAGGAATATCTTCACCTTGCTTTTTCCATGATGTCATATTTGTAACAAAAAGAAGCTACTACAGTTTGTGTTTAACAAAACAAGGGAATAAATAAAGACAAAGGAGAGCATAAGATCCAGAAAACAAAGCAAAACGAAAATCCAATTTAGGGAAAGATAAAGGAAATTGTTCTAGTATGATGGTGAAGGAAATCTTATGACAATTTATTTATAACAGGCCTAGAGAGCACAAGAAGTGGGTAGAAGAAGAATGGAGTTTTCCAGGAAGATGACTCAAAGAAAATGGAACCATTAAATCGCCTGATGATATTTCCCTTGAGGAAAAATTTCTGAGAAACAATTGGAAATAGGGGAAGAAGTTACAATGAAAAATAGCAAAGGAAAACAAAAAAAATTATTGACTTTAATAAAAGCACACACCTACTGGAATGACTATTTTGAACAAAATGAAAAATACTAAGTGTTAAAATGTGGAGAAATTGGAACTGTCATATATTACTAGTGCACTTACTGTGAAAAAAGTTTAGCAATTCCTCAAAAAGTTAAGCATGGAATTACCATATGACCCAGCAATTCTATTCCTAGATACATACTAAAAAGAATTAGAAATAGGAACTCAAATCTTGTGCATGAATGTTTATAGACACACTATTCACAATAGCCAATAGGTGGAAACAACCCGAATATCTATCAACAGCTGAATGAATAAACAGAATGTGCCTACCTACATACAAGGGCATATTACTGATCCATCAGAAGGGATCAAGTACTGATACATGGCACATCATGGATGAATTGCAAAAACATTATGCTAAGAATTCAGACACAAAACATCACATATTTGTGTGATTCTATTTATATGAAATATCTGGAAGAGATAAATCCATAGAGGTAGAAAGCAGATTTGTAGTTCCTGGTGGCTTCGGGAAGGTGGAATGGGAATTAACTGCTTAATGGGTACAGGATTTTCTTTTGAGGTAGTGAAAATGTTTTGGAACTAGATAAAGGTGGTGGTTGCACAACCTTGTGAATATACTAAAACCACTGAATTGCTCTCTGTATGGTCATTAATTTTATGTTACATGAATTTTACCTCAATTTTTTAAAAAATGAAAACAAAACAAAAACAGATAACAAGAAGTAAATGCAATCATGATGTGCTATAATCTTAAGTATGAATCATAATTTTTGTATAGCTATAAGCAATAAGAAGACAAGAGAAAATTTCTAAAAATAATGATTAAAGAGCAAACAGAATAATCATGTTAGCTAAAACAATGGAGATGCATAAATAAACTAAAAAGTGAAATCTGCCTTTCAGGAGAACAACTGGGGGAGTGTGGAAGAATGGAACAGAAATTGCTATATTTTGCTCTAAGCTTTTGGTAATATTTGTCCTTCTATGTAATGTACATGTATTACTTTAGTAAATATAATAATATTAATCATTAACTAACTGTCAATGTAGGAGTGATAACTTTGACTACACAATGTCTTTAAACTAAGGCAAAATAAAATCACCATAAAATTATAACTCTTTTGAAAAAGAGGTAATATACTTACTATGCAAAGAATTCTTCCAAATAATAAGAAAAAGATTAATAGCCTTTAGAAAAATTCAAAACTTTGAATATGCAATTCATGGAAATGAATTTCAGAAGTTGTTAAGCTGTGAAAAGCTTCTCAATTTTTTATAATTAAAAAATAAAAATAAGTATTTCAGATTGGAAAATATTAAAATAATTATATTATTAATCCACAATTTTTTCAATGATTTGGGACTATGGAATTGTTTGGAATACTACAACATAGTAAGAATGTTTTTGAGAGAAACTGGGTAATATCTATTAAAACCTTTAACATCTTCAAATTTCAAACTAATTTCTAAACTGAATCTCAGTTATACATGCAGTCTCTTATAACAAAATCCTACAACTTTCTTCAAAGTCAAGATCTCTGCTAATATGTCATCATAAGTAGGTAAACCTTTAGGCATAAAGATGTTCTTTTCAATATTATTTGTAACAGGGTACTGATTAAATTATAGTCAATCATTGGATAGACTACCATGTAACCATTACAATGAGGCTATTAAGATAAAATTCATATACTGCCAACAGACAGAGTGTGAAAAAAAGCAAGTTGCTAAATAATATCTAATGCATGGGTCCATTTATTCATATAGGGTAATTTAAATATTTGTAGACAAATAATGCATGTAAAAAACAGACAATTGTTAACAGAAGCTAGTTGTAAAGAATAGGCTATAAAGAGATAAACAATTTGAATTTTTCACACAAATATGTGGGGTTTTTTTCCCAGTGCTTATATGTTGATTTTCTAGTGAAAATAACATTAAAAAAAGAAAACTATTCATCTGCCTTCTGCCTGATCAAAAGTCACTCTTGGAGACCTCACAGGACTAGATCATAGAGATGTACATGGAAGCAACAGGTCTGAATGTAAATTCAGTTCTTCTTGATAACTTAGTAAATGTGGCTATAGAATAGTAAAGGTAGAAGGAATATTACTACTTGTTCCAATTCCTTCAGTTTACAGATAAGAAAGTAGAAACCATAGTCATCAAGTGAGTTTCCAAGTCATCAGTTTAAACACAAGCACTTAATATTCCTATTTTTCT
Organism: Neomonachus schauinslandi; assembly: GCF_002201575.2. Taxonomy (NCBI): domain Eukaryota; kingdom Metazoa; phylum Chordata; class Mammalia; order Carnivora; family Phocidae; genus Neomonachus; species Neomonachus schauinslandi. Next base: position 140,843,713 of record NC_058406.1, read on the forward strand.
TTCATATTCCAGTTTGGGTCTGTCTGTCTATCTATATGTCTGTCTATCTATCTATCTATCTATCATCTATCAATCATCTATTTATCTATCTAATCTGTCATCTATCTATCTATCACCTACTCTATCAAAAAAGCCATTTCATTCTCAAATTTTGGAAAAAAAACATTGCATGCAATATCCCATTTTCATATTTTTAAAATATTTAAAATTGAGGGCTCTGGGGTATCTTATGTTTAACATCATATATGCAATGATTCCCTGTTAACCAGTATCAGAGAACTAATATTTTTTGGAACACATCTTGGCTGAACTTATCTTATCTTATTACTAATATTACTAATATTTACTCACTAAACGTTTGTTTATTCATTTGTTTTTAGTTTTTACACCATGTCCTTCCAGTTTGAGATAGTAATTATAGTTAGAGAAGCTGATCACATGATCTCAATTTACACCTAAAGTTTTAGTTTTACTGGTCTTCTATAATATAAAAACCCTTTTTAGGCAAACTAAAAATTTTTATTGGAAAATTAAAAGTTTTTAAGCTTACATAACTAGTTTACAATAGTTACCAGACAAAGAAATAACAATTTGGAACGATCTTTTTTGTTAAACTTAAAACATATGCTCAGAACAGCCGTGATTTGCTTTCTAGTGCTCTCTCAAAACAAATCTGCTTTCCCTTGGATATATAAGCCAACAGAATGAAATGCTTTTCTTGGTCAGAAGCCTTATATAATATTTCAGACTTATCTTCTGTTGTACATGCAGCCCTGTTATAACACAACTGTCCTCTTTCGTTCAAAGTCAAGATCTTCTAGTTTTTACTCAGGAAACCAGCCTTGAAACACCCTATGACAGCTCTAAGGACTTTACTGTAGGTGGATTTAGGTTGTTTTTTGACTTTTCAAAGCTGGATTTGATGTTGCTTTGCAGAAATTTTTGAATTTCAGCTATTCCTTCTAAACCTCCTATCTTTAATTATGCACAACATGAAACAAATTATGCACAACATGAAACAACTCAACAAACTTATCAGTGCTGCACCTGGAATGACCCAGGATTCTGTGTGTGTGTGTGTGTGTGTGTACATCTGCCCTTCCATCTGGGACCCATTCCTCAGTATTTCTTTATAATTAGAACAGAAAAGATAGGGGGCGCCTGGGTGGCTCAGTTGGTTAAGCGACTGCCTTCGGCTCAGGTCATGATCCTGGAGTCCCTGGATCAAGTCCCGCATCGGGCTCCCTGCTCGGCAGGGAGCCTGCTTCTCCCTCTGACCCTCCCCCCTCTCATGTGCTCTCTCTCATTCTCTCTCTCTCAAATAAATAAATAAAATCTTTAAAAAAAAAAAAGAACAGAAAAGATAGGTAAACTGATAGAAAATGAGTCTGATTCAATGACATCGTTGATCTATCCATTGGCATTTATATTCCATTCATCTGTAGTTCATCTCCATTCTCCTGGCAACTGGCAGTATTCAGTAAAGTTGTGCCTACTACTTTCCAATTTTTACAAAGTAATACGCATCTTGCAGTTTCTCTGCTTTAGACATCCCATGTTCAGTATCATGTCAAACTGAGTTCCTTACTAATTGAATATAATCATGTTGATTTTAAAAGATCTAAAACTCTTCTAAAAAATTAGATATAATGTTTGTACAAAGTATAGATTATTTTTAGAAAGCAACTAATTAGTGAACTCTTCTGAACAATATAGCTTTCTGCCTTTCTTAGTTTAATTTCTTATTCATTAGAATATATATTTGAATTGTGAAGTCAAGAATTTTCTTATTTTTTTTCTAGAGGAAAAAGCCATTAAGGATTAACATAATTATACAGCCATTTGGTAAAATGTAGACCATACAGATTTAAAGGAATCCATGAAATTGTTAAGAACATTTGAGCAGTTTCCATAAGCAGTTTGATAACTCAGAAACCACAAAATATGTCGGGACTTTAAATATTTGAGAGTGGGTGCCTACTCAATCTAAATGTACTATACATTTACCATAAGAAATAAAAAAGTTTTTTTTTACTGATTTTATTATGAATCCTTGAATAATCTGCCAAGTTATTTCATTTCAAAACAAATTGTTTTGTTGCAAAACACTTTGGCACTTCTACCCCCTTAATCTCATCATTTTTACTGATGTTATATGTTACATATATCTCCTGCAGTCATTTTAATAATGATGTATCAGTGATTTGTTTTACATAATTTTATCTGCTAAAAATAAGGACTTTATGAAATATGTTTGATTCTAGCCATTTAATAGTATTTTTTTACATTTCATCTACTTGTATAACTACAAGCAAAATGAATACCAAACGCATGTATTCTGCTGGCCAAATGTGGGTATGTGGCAGAGATAAGCTTATTGGTATGGTAAGGATTTCCATTATTCCATTTTTTCTTCAAGTATTTCACACATCCATTTTACTGATAGTAAATCCTTAGACACTTAAGACAACCTTTCAGTTGAACCATATGTGAAACATACAACTTACCTAGATAAAAATTCTGACATTGGTTATACTGTAGAAATCATTGATTCCACTTCCAGACATTACTAGAAAGAGTTCCAATTGAAAAAAAAATCCATTTTGGACTTTTGGCTTATCTAGGCATTGGAAGTGCTAAACAAATCAAATCAAATGAAAGCAAAACAAAAGCCCTGATTCCTGATTTTTCTTATCTTTGAATGCTGTTTCTGTAAGACAGTGATTCTCAAACTATGGCACTATAATCAGAAACTTCAACATCATCTGAAACTTACTAAAAATGCAAATTCTGGGGCCCACCCCAGATCTACTGAATCAGAAATTCTAGGAGTGGAGCCCAGAAATACATATTTTTAAAAGCCTTTCATGTGATTCTGATGCACACTCCAGATTGAGAAACACTATTGTAATAATGTTCTTAAATTCTGGTTTTCTAATGTGTTGGAAAGCTTATTGGAAAAGATGTACTAAGGGGATAGAGTGTCACAAAACTAAATTCATAAGTAGCTTTATTACAGAAAATATTTATCACCACCTTTATAGCTCTTGAGAAGACAGAGTATCTATTATTTCAGATAGTCTATTTACAGTTCTTGAGCTGATTCACTAAAATAGAAGTTTTGAGACTTTGGGGCCATTATATTTTTTGTGAGACAACTACAGTAATGAACAATTAACTTGTACTTTTTAGATATTTCAAAATGCAAATTGCAGCATTTTACATGCATTCAGTTCATTAATCTTCCTCAGAGCTATAGAGAGGTTAAAAATGCATTACCAGTTTCAGGCATCTTGATAAATTTTCACAGTGTAATTCATTAACTACATAATGCTTTGATCCAGAAATATATTTAATGCCAAAAATGAATATGGAAGCTAAATTTCCTACTCATCATTTTTCAAAAGCTTTCTTCCCTTTTATATATACATCATGTGTACACCACAATCTATATGAGCAATGACTCTGTTGCTTTTAAATCATTTGTGTCTTTTTGGTAAAATAAGCTGTGGAAAAGAAAATAGATCGTCAATATATTAAGGTAGTTGCCTATGAATCTTAATCTTATTAGTAAATGAACTGCCAATTGAACTGAATTTATCTCTATGTCATTTAATTCTTTAGGAACAGATATAAGATATAAAAAATCATTTATGTAAATCTGCATGCTAAAAATTGACATCATAGGGTAATACTGTTTCTACTAACATATAACTACTAGTTTTTAGTGGATCAGAGATTAATGTAAATTAGTTTAATGCCCATTTTTGCACTGAAGAGTGAGTCACTGTTCAAATAAAATTTTCATGTTTTTATTAGGTAAAAAGAGCTGTAATTTCAATGCATATTTTATTAACTTCTCTAAATCTTGACTCTAAAGTGGACATAACACATACTTCCAGGATTATTATAAAAATTCACTGAAAGAGTTGTATTCAATGAATATGAGTTATGTGTGTTAAAAAATAGCTTGAGAAGATCACATAATTCTGACAATAATGATAATTCTGCAAAATGATGAGTGGGAGTATGCAAATGTATAAAATAATAGGACAGATAATCTATTAAATAAGGCAAAATACATCTATTAAGAAATAATGTGTCTGCTAGGGGTAAAAAGAAATATAATCGTGCTTAACATAATAGAATTAGAGAAGGAGGCTAGGGAAGTTTGGAAGAAAAAACACAAAAATAAATATGGGAAATAGAAAAGAAAATGGTAAAAGAATGTAGGTGTGAATAGTAGGAGATTAGAAAAAATTTACATTAGCAGATGATTTTAAAAGATTTGCTAAGTGACCACATGACTAGTAAAATGCAAGATTCCATTGATGTTATGTCTCAATGGGAAAAGAAACAATCAAAGGGCAACTTAAATGTTTATTATTTGAGGATGAAAGTCTTCCCAGGTTTCAGCCATTTGTGAGGTCTCTATTTTTAAACTTTTTCTTCTGTTCTTAAAATCTTTGTGTTGATATTATTCCTCCATTTGGATTTCTTAAAATAAATAAAACAATCACAAAAAGCCAACCCTAAAAACAAGAGATTTATCAGAGTGATCAGAATAGGATATTGTTACATTAAGTACACAATGTGTTATTATAATCAAGGTGTTCTAGCTATCCCTACATATCTAATTTTTGCTACTGCTGAATAATTACTGAGATCTATATATGTCTCATACTCCATGTGGTGGGCAATCAATTGAGGATGATAGGTGTTATCTTTGCTGGCTGAAGAACTGGATCTCAATTCTCTTCATGGTTGATTCAGAAAGTATTCTTCTGAAGTGCATATATCAGCAGCATTTGTTTGAAGAGAACCAGGCCCACTATTCATGCACAAGGTGATTTAAGCATGTGATCTGGTTGGTCTGTTAATCACTAACAAGAGGGAAGTGAAGTCATTTTTTGGCTGGACAGCAGGCATCACAGAATACTTAAAAATTTTTTGGCTATGTGGCCTTAATCTGCTACACAGTAGCCCTGGAAATATCCAGTGAGTAGAGGAATTGTATGAAAATGATCGCTTGTATTTGATCTGTGCCTTTACCTTTGATAGATAACATAAGAGCAACCTTTGGTCTGAGGCATCAAAAAATTTCATACTGAAATGGCCTACATCTTAAGGGAGAGAGCCCAATGCAGTGATCTAGGGGAAAGTTCAGAAAAGGCAGGGTGGTAGGGGGATGCTGAAGTGAGAAAAAGGGTAAAACAAGTAGAAATAAGCTTTGAAACAAATATTTCTTACCATTAGAGCCTTAATTAACAATAAACTATTGTCTAATTTTCTCCATTTTAATTTTATGAAGGAGAAAGAAGAAACAATTGAAAAGCAGATTTCAAATTCCTAGTAGCTATTAAGAATAGTGGAAGACAGTGCTGAACTGAAGAAAAACTCTTCTGTAACCTATGTGTAACATATTGCAAATTAGCAAATTTCTCTAATCCTCAATTTATTCTATTGTAAAGTAGGGATAATAATACATAGGCTTTATAGGAGTGCTGTTGGATGAAGTGGATTAATAGTGTAAAGAACTTAGAACAGTGCCTGGCACTTACTAAGTACTCAATAAATATTTGCTATTATTATTTTTTATTTGCTCATATATCCAATTCATCATTTATCCAATACATATAATGGCATGCTCTATCAATGCACCAAATACTTTTGTCTTAGGATAGGTTTCCTAGAAAATAGACCGATGAAATTTTGCATGCAGGAAGTATATTGGGCAGCACACTTAAGTATTAAATTATGTGGGAATAAAAGAAGTATATTGGTAAGAGGGAGCCCAAATATATTATTGCCTGCCTAAATTATATAACAAGATCATGCACTTGATCCTAATGATCATAGTCAATTACCTCCCGTTGGATAGTAACTTCATTTCTTTCCTGCTGGTCTCTCAACACAAGGTGGCTGAAGTGACCAAAAGCTGCCACAGCTTGAAGTTTAGTAGAACGCTTGCTGTGTTCCCTGGTGGAATGTGTTCTCTCTGTGAGGATAAGGAACTCTAAAACCAAAGAGCCCAGAGTTTCAGGCATAGGAAGCCAAAGTTCCCCAATTAGGTAACTGTTAATAATGAAGTGGGGCCATTCTTATTTCCAACTCTTGGTAGTCAGATTTATGTTATTATACCCATGGGGAAACCACATGAAATAACATCTATGAATTCACAGAGGATGGTGTCCCATCCACACTGAGTGTCATCTCGAAGCCAAAGCCCTTCCTATGCCTTCAAATGGGCTGTGCCATTTATCCATCTGCGTGGCACTCTCTGAGTGGTGGGGTTTGTAAGGGAACCAAATACTCTCTTGGTCATATACCCACTGCTGTGCCTCTGTTGCTAAGTGGAACCCATGGTCTGAACTGATATTGAATGGATACTGGGTCAACAAGTCGAATGCTCTGGAAAGTAGTTCAGATACTCTACAGCCCATGGTCCTGGAACAAGCTGACAATTTGCAGGCAAGAAAGGCAAAATTATATGCAAAAATATGTGGCATTCCAGTCAAAATGAGCCTCTGCCCTTTCCATGGAGGAAAGGCCGAATGTAAGTGCTTAGTATCTTTCAGGAATTGTGCCATCTTAAAGAATCAGCATAGATTTCTTCTACTGGTAGTTGGACTTTCAGCTGTGAGAGCCTTGGAGTGTGAACTCATAAAATGGATCCCATGAATAACCTCTATCCTTTCCACCATAGCTACTCCATTAATGTGACCATTTGCCACATGCATTTGGCTCATATCAACTAGCAAAATCATTCTATTTGGTTGTTCAGTACATCTCCATGGAATATGCTATTTGGTGGGTAGTAACATGTGAAGCATACATCTTCACACTTCATGACCAAACCCATATGTTCATCTACATATTTCTTCTCTGGAACTCTTTATCCCTAGCCTTCCAATATTTTTCCTTCCAGGCCTCTGAGCAACCAGCCAAGCCATTAGTCACCACTTATGAAACTATATATTCTTACTTCCAGCGAATTCTCTTTCCACACCAAGTAGATGATGAAATATGCTTCCTGAAGTTCTACCTATTGAGAAGATTTTCCTTCACCACTGTCCTTGAGTCCCTCCTGTGGGGTTCTAGTAGAGCTACAATCTATTGTTGGCCTATACACATATACTGAGTTGAATCTTTGTGAACCAAGATCTGAATTTTCTTTTTCTGTTGGCTGGTCATAAGAAAACCCCCATGCAGCCATAGGTATAAGCTGAGGGGGAGGTGTCAGTTCAATAGTGGTAGATGACATGAGAATTCAGGCCAACTCAGCTTACCTGTGCCCTCTGACCTTGCTCATTCCCAGTCTATATGTACCAATTACATCTTCCCTCTGCTGCTGCTGGGCCTGCCTGACCTTAGGACTTGGTGGTTATGAAGGAACCTAGTGCATGATTAGCACTTAATGTCCTGTGCTTAGATGCTTCACTTCTAGGAGACCCAGTGGCATATCAGAATCATATTGCCTTCCTGATATAAACTCAAATCATTTTATTTGCTGTTTGTGTATATTGCTGAGCTTTATTTACATTTATGTTTGTGGAAATTAGCCTACAATTTCCTTTCTTGTAAAGCTTTGTCAAGTTTTAAGATTAAAGTTATGCTTGCTTATATTCTCTTAAGGAATTTGTATCCATTTCTTAAGGATTTGGCAGAATTTTGTTACTGATAATATCTGTTCCAGGAGTTTGCATTCTGGACAAAGTTTTCATTACAGTTTTAATTTATTCAATTGCATAGGACTAATCAGGCTTTCTACTTATTTTTTAGTCACTTTAATAAGTTATATCTTTCCAGGAATTTGTCTATTCGTCAAAATTTTCAAATTTATTTTCATGAAGTTCTTTAAAATTTCCTCTACAGTTTGTATAATGTCTATAGAATTTTAATGATATTCATTTGACATTGCTGATGTCAATTACTGTATTTGTGTCATCTTTTTAAACTAGAGTCTCCAGAGTTTTATCAATGTCAATTAGTTTAAAAAAAAAAAACAAAACACCGAACTTTGTTGACCTTTTTCCTTTGGGTTGTTTTCCTTTTCACTAATTTTTTGCTGATCTTTGTAATTTGTTTCCTTTTAATTTCTATGGGTGTAATTTGCTGGTATTACTCTAGATTCTTAAGGTGAATACTTAGTTCATTGATTTTTTTTGAAAGATTTTATTTATTTATTTGACAGAGAGAGACATAGCGAGAGAGGGAACACAAGCAGGGGGAGTGGGAGAGGGGAAAAGCAGGCTTCCTGCCGAGCAGAAAGCCGGATGCAGGGCTCGATCCCAGGATCCTGGGATCATGACCTGAGCTGAAGGCAGCCGCTTAACAACTGAGCCACCCAGGCGCCCCAAGCTCATTGATTTTCAATACTTCTATTTCCCTAATATATGCACTTAGGATATAAATTTCCCAGTAAATGGACCTATCATTTATCTCAAAAGCTTGATATTTTTAAAAGATTTTATTATTTATTTGAGAGAGAGAGAAATCACAAGGGGGTGAGGGGTGGGGGAGGTGCGGAGAGAGAGGGAGAAGCAGACTCCTGGCTGAGTAGGGAGCCTGACGCTGGACTCGATCCCAGGATCCTGAGACCAGGGCCAGAGCTTTGCAAAGGCAGATGCTTAACTGACTGAACCCAGGCTCCCCAAAAGTTTGATATTTTAAAATTACTATTTAGTTCAAAGTATATTTTAAATTTTTATTATTACTTCTTTGGCTTTAAAAAAGTTTTGCTGCAGGCAAATTCTCTACTTTGTTTGCCTGAAAATGTCATTTATTAATTATTTTTTAAGGATACTTTCCTAGGTATAGAATTCTAGGTTAGCAGTTTTATTTGTAGTATCTAAAAAATATTTCATTTTGTCAGCTTAATTGCTGCTCATTATAGGTAATCTGTCTTCTTTTTTATAGATGTTTTAAAGATGTCCTTTTGTCTTTTTTTATTTCAAGTTTTTATTTAAATTCTAGTTAGTTAACATATATGGTAAAACGGTTTCAGGCATAGAATTTAGTGATTCATCACTTACATATGACACCCTGTGTTAATCACAACAAGTGCCCCCCTTAATACCCATCACACATGGTGGCCCATCCCTCACCAACCTCCCTCCATCAACCCTCAGTTTGTTCTCTATAGTTAAGAGTTTCTTATGATTTGCTTCCCTCTCTCTTTTTTCCCTTTCCCTATGTTCATCTGTTTTGTTTCGTAGATTCCACATATGAGTGAAATCACATTGTATTTGTCTTTCTCTAGCGGATTTTGCTTAGCATAATACACTCTAGTTCCATCCATGTTGTTGCAAATGGTGAGATTTCATTCTTTTTGATGGCTGAGTCATATTCCATTGCATATACATACCATGTCTTCTTTATCCATTCATCAGTCAATGGACACTTTGGCTCCTTCCATAATTTGGCTATTGTTGATAATGGTGCTGTAAACATTGTGGTGCATATGACCCTTCAAATCAGTATTTTTGTTTCCTTTGGGTAAATACCTAGTAGTGCAATTGCTGGATTGGAGGGTAGTTCTGTTTTTAATTTTCTGGGGAACCTGCATACTGTTTTCCAGAGTGGCTGCACCAGTTTGCATTCCCACCAACAGTGTAAGAGGGTTTCCCTTTCTCTACATCCTTGCCAACATCTGTTGTTTCCTGTGTTGTTAATTTTAGCCATTCTGACACATGTGAGGTGGTGTCTCATTGTGGTTTTGATTTGTATTTCCCTGATGATGAATGATGTTGAGCATTTTTTCATGTGTCTGTTAGCCATCTGGATGTCTTTGGAAAAATGTCTGTTCATGTCTTCTGCTCATTTCTTAACTGGATTATTTATTTTGGGGGTATTGATTTTGATAAGTTCTTTATAGATTTTGGATACTAACCCTTTATCAGAAATGTCATTTGCAAATATCTTCTCCCATTTCATAGGTTACCTTTTAGTTTTGTTTCTTTTGCTATGCAAAAGCTTTTTATCTGGATGAAGTCCCAATAGTTCATTTTTGCTTTTGTTTCCCTTGCCCCTGGGGATGTGTCTGGTAAGAAGTTGCTAAAGTTGAGGTCAAAGAGGTTGCAGCCTATATTTCCTCTAGGATTTTGATGGATTCCTGCCTCACATTTAGGTCTTTCATCCATTTGGGTCTATTTTTGTGTATGGTGTGAGTGGTCCAGTTTCATTCTTCTGCATGTTACTGTCCAGTTTTCCCAACACCATTTGATAAAGAGACTGCTTTTTTTTTTTTCCATTGGATATTATTTCCTGCTTTGTTGAAGACTAGTTGACTATATAGTTGTGGATTCATTTCTGGGTGTTCTATTCTGTTCCATTGATCTATTTGTCTATTTTTGTGCCAATACCATACTGTCTTGATGACTACAGCTTTGCAATATAGATTGAGGTGTAGAATTGTCTTTGGTTTTTTTTTAACAGTTTTGTCATTATGCCTGAAGTGTGTGGTTTTATTTTGTTTGAAATCATGTCTGAGATTTCATAAAGCCTTTAAATCTGTGGCTGGCTAGCTCTCTTCAGTTTTGGAAAATTCCCAACTCTATTCTCTTCAAATATTTCTGTATTCTCTTTTCTCCTCTTGGGACTCCAGTTTGACATACATTAAACCTTGTCACCAAATCCCTATTTCACTTTTGCTTTGTCCTATATTTTTGTCCTGTATCTCTTTGTAAATCTAGATACTTCATTTTGTCTTATCTTCTAATGATCTTTTCATCTAAGTTTATTTTACTGTTAGGACCATCCACATAGTTCTGGAATAGCCATTTGATTCTTTTTTTGTAGTTTCTAGTTCTCTGTTTCAATTCTCCATCTTTTACTTCCTTAGCATACACAATATAATTATTTAAGGTTTTTATCTGATAACCTTTATTATCCGGACCTTTTCGATCTTCTTTCATTGTCTGTTGGCTCTCATTTCTAAGTTCCCTCTCCCATTCTCTCTCCTCCTACTCCCTTTCTTCCCTCTCTCTCTCTTTCCTATCCTTCCTTCTTCTCTCCCTTTCTTTCTTCCTTTTCCCTCCCTCTCCCTCATCTCTGTCTCTGTCTCCTTGTCTTTCTACTCCTGTGACTGGTTATTTTTGTAATGAGAGAATATTTAAATTTTACTCTTGCCAGATGCAATGGCCATTAGCAATCTGGGATCATGTTAGTCCAGTGTCAGGGATTCAGAATGTATAACACTAAATTTCATTAGACCAAATAATGTTTCTTATGTATTTTTACTCCTATAATGATACCAACCCCCCAAATAAGGATTTCATAAGGGTTCTCTTTATTTGCAAGGCCAGGACTCCAAGTATTGCCCCTTTAAATATAAGAGGCTGACAATAGCTCTACTTAGCTTATTAGTCCTCATTCAATGATTCCAGAATCAATAAAGAAAATGTAGTTCTAGATAGCTAGATCACCTCCTTAAGCCTTTCTTTCTTAGATCTTGACCCAGTAGATCATAGCCAGAATTGCTAGCATTCTGGCTTCTTCAAGCAGTCTTCTTTTTATTTTGTACAATCAACCTCTCAGTAGGACAGTTTCTCCGACTTTTCCATTCTTTTATCAGAAATGGAAATCCAATGGAAATTGATCACCCAGATCATATCAAAATATTTTGACTGGGTATATGTGTGCATGCATAGAGCAGGATCAGAAACTGTGTTTGTATATGTATAGTATGAAAAACATAACAATATGGTTTCATTTCCTTTTATCCCACTCCTATCCCACAGCTCAATCATTAAGCACATACTTTGACAGGGAACTGAAAAACAAGGTGTCTCTCTATTCCCACTTTGTATCACTATGCAAATGACACTTTAAGTGATTGTCTGCCTTATATTTTTGCTAAGAAAATGTTCCATGAATATTATGACTTCAAACTTTTTTCAGTTGCATCTCTAGATCTTTCATGTGTTTACTTCTAAACTTTGTCATAACACCTTTTAACTGTGCCAAATCAGCACAAATGATGTTAAATGACTAACCAAATAGCTTTGAGTGGCAGATATTTTTAATTCAATCTTTCCTTAAAATGGACTCATTTTTTTCTTGCCATTTTTCTTTGTTATTAAAATTGTGCCCCCAATCCAAGAACTTGATGGTGGATGACACTTTTATGGCATTTGAGGAAACAAATATTTACTGAGTAGCTACTATGTGTTAGGAACTCAATATGTGGGAGCAAATGAAACATATATGGTACCTGCCACAGGCTAAGATTAGTTGTAGACATTCCACAAGAAAAATAATTATATATTTTAATTTAGCATCAATAGTGCAATGGGGAACATCTTACTGGAGATTAATTTTATAACAATGATAAATTTGAAGAAGTTCTACCATGTAAGGGTTTTGTTTTAAAATTATATCAGAGAGGGGAGCCTGACAGGCTCAGTTGGTAGAACATGCAACTCTTGATTTCATGGTCATGAGTTCAAGTGCCACCTTGGGTGTGGAGCCTATTTAATTTAAAAAAAAATCAGAGCAAATATATAAGTGGTATTTCCATATATCTTATTTAATATCAAAGTAATTATTACATAAAATAAAATGAAGTCAATTTATTTTAAAGATTTAAGAATGTTTCCTGATGTATGTGTGTGTGTGTGTTTTCAATAAAATTTCTTCAAACCTTCTTATCTACCTCAGTGCCTCGGACTTATCCTTCATGGGAATGGCTTTAAAACTATTCCTTCAAAAGAGCTGGTGAAAACGGTCTACTCTAAATATCAGATTCATTCAATTAATGCTCACTTATTGAATGGTTACTGCTATGTGTTAGCCATTATGCTAAGCAAGGAAAGTCAATGCTATTAATACTTAAACTCCTCTGGAGTTTTATAATTGCATAGGCCTACAAACATTTTAAGAGGAATGTATGAGTACATGTAGGAAATCCCCTAAGGATTCTCAAAATTAAATAGAGACTAGTAATAATGGGCTTGTATGACCTACAACACTAGATGAATGCCCAAATAAGAGATTCATTATGAAAGTAATATACACTTGTGGGATGCTAGTCTGGAATCAGTATTTTTAGAAATAAAAAGCAAAGAAAGAATGAGAATGACTTTCTGACAGAAGAAGTTATTAGGAATCATTAAGCCTGATTAAGAGAAGAGGAGAAAAGTAAATAAAATAATTTGTACTCTTGTGAACTCAAGAAATGAGAAACACCGTAGCCCTATATTTCTATCACATCTTATATTTTCATACAATCCTCTTGAAGACAGAGCTTGGATTTTCTCTGTTTTGTGTGAAATTGTGAGTCCAAATTGTAATACATGTATATACACATATATATTCATATATATTTTACATATATATGAAAGGGAAAATTTCTTTGTATATATTTGAGAGTGTAGGAATAACCTCTCAGAAATGGTGCATTTCCAGGAAAGGCTCAGTGCCAAGAAAAGAAAAGACCTAGTGGTTTGGGGGCAGCTGGTTATATTTATCAAGCTCGGAGTTCCTCTTGTGTGGTGGCTTTGCCTGAGTTTTTAGTTGTGTGGTTAGCTAATAATATGAAAACAGAATAAAATGGGAGAGCCAAAAAATGTTCAATTCTATAGCCAACAAATGTTATATTTATGCCAAAAGATATGGCTTTTTTTACATCATACATTATAAAAGTAGGATATCATTTAAAATAAACAGCATGGAAAAAATAAAATGCCTAATAACATATTTTGCTGACACATACAAGGAATATTTTTTACTAAAGGCAGCTTGTGCTTTAAAAAAAAAAAGAGTAAGTCATTCATTATTTTTAATCACTAGAAATCAGTCACAGAAAGAAATAATTGGTTTTCTGTCTACATATGCATTTTCTATTATAATCATGAAACCTATTTTTTTTCCACTGGCAGTTCGATTTCACTCAATGCCTGCAAAATGCCTCAGAATTGTTTTTATGAGTTATTCCCGACAAAGCTTGAATGTGTCTGAGGGTGGATGCATGTGATGAATAGTCAAATGGGAGGTATAGGCAAGAGAGAAAAGGCAGATTCTGAAAACTTGGTCTTTATTTTAATCAATGAATTTGATTTCATAAAAGTTACACTGTAATAAGTCAAGTCTTATCATGCAGAATTGATGATTCGTGCCCACTTTTTATCTTCCAACACTTCACATTTGTGTTGGGGTGACCCGGACGTTCTTTGTTGGTACTTAAAACCTTTACAACCTATGATTTCCTCGGTATTAAGGGCTAAATGTCTGTAATATTTCTGAGAATCTTTGCTTCCAACATTGCCTGTATAGTTTAGGTTGCACCAATAGGATGCATTCACAGGAGGTGCAGAAGATAGAAGTAAAAACTACTTGCCCCTTTCTTTCTTTTTTTTTAATATTTTATTTTATTTATTAGAGAGAATGAGAGAGAGAGAGAGCATGAGAGGGGGGAGGGTCAGAGGGAGAAGCAGACTCCCCGCAGAGCAGGGAGTCCGATATGGGACTCCATCCTGGGACTCCAGGATCATGACCTGAGCTGAAGGCAGTCTCTTAACCGACTGAGCCACCCACGTGTCCCTACTTGCCTCTTTCTAAGGCAGTAGGCTAACAGTGCAAAATCTGTGAAGCATCAAATCTCTGAGCATTAAATCTGAAGTTGATGGCAGACCTTCTGACCTTACAACTTTGAGTTCTCCAGTCTTTACAATCATTTTGTAACTATCTAATTGCTTGGATAATATCCCTTCCTTTGTTAAAATCGCACATAATTTCTGTATTACAGATTGAACTAAGAGTGATAGATGTGGCTATAATTTTATATAAAATCAAGAGAAGTCATTGCAGTGTAGAAAGTAACAAATCCTTTGACCTGGAGTATGGAATTCATTTATGAATTAAGGTCCAGTTGACAGTTGAAAAGCCACAGATAATTTTAACATATTAAAAACATTTTAATCATTACAACAAAAATATATAATCAGTTTTTTATACCAGTTCCTGATTTTGTGCCATATGAAAAAGGCACCATCACTAAAATATGCAATGAGTTCTCAAAGTTAGTTTTCAATTTTTAAAATAAAGTAAAACTAAAATATATTTTAGCATTAAAACACCTTATGCCTTCTTAATGTTATCTGTTTTGTTTTTGAATAAATAACTAAGAGCAAATAATTATAATATATTCAGTAATAGTGAATACAAAGTTTGGTTCTAACATCTTTGCACTTTCTGGCATTTAACTAATATACAAACTGACTATGTTATGCCAGAACAAGTTACTTGCATCACTAATATAAATAGAATAGCTTTACCTCAAATGGATGTGGAACATGTGAAAAGAATAAAGAATATTAAATGAAGAATAGAATACATTTAGAATACAAATAACAAATGTTCCTGTACAATAAGGCAATGATTTAGGGAATATAAATGCACTTACTAAGTTACTTACCTCATGTCAGAAGAATAATTACATATAAAAACTTTTAATATATTGCTATATTTATAAAAGAAAATATGTAAAAGTCATCTCCCCCAAAGGGGAGAAGTTAGAGTTCATGATCAGTGGAATGGCAGATCTGGAGACAAAAGAACGAATTTTAAATTTGGGAGCAATTTTTAAATGACATCTGTCTTAACTCAGGCTGTGACAACAAAATACCATAGACTGGGAGGCTTAAGCAACACACATTATTTTCTGACAGTTTTGGAGGCTACAGAATCCAAGATCAAGGTGCCAGCAGTTTTCTTGGTGAGGACCCTTCTCCTGATTTATAGACGGTCTCCTTCTCTGTATATCATGTTTGTAGAGAGAGGAAAGGCTCTTGCTCTTCCTTTTCCTTCCTGTTTTTTAAGAGAGAAAGAGCATGAGCAGGGAGGGGCTGAGAGAGGGAGAGAGAGAGAGAGAATCTTAAGCAGCCTTCATGCCCAGCATGGAGATCATGACCTGAGCCAAAATCAGGAATCAGACCCTTAACCGTCTGAGCCACTCAGGCGCCCCTTGTCTCTTCCTTTTCTGTAAGGACATGAACCCCATCATGGGGGCCCCACCTCCTCTAAACTGAATAACTTTGGAAAGGCCCCACCTCCAAATACCACCATATTGGGAATTAGGGCTTCAAGGCATGAATTTTAGAGAGACACAAACATTAGTTCATAACACCATCTCTATAAAATGGTTAGTAGGAGCAGCACTCTTAGTACTATAATATGTGCATCAGAATGTATATTTACAAATAAATGATGCTATATCAAGGTGTTCTCAGTGATTATGTAATATGAAAAGGCTGTTAAAGAATACAAACATATAACTATAGAGAACAAACAGCCGGTTACCAGAGGGGAGGTAGATGGGGAAATGGGTGAAATAGATGAAGGGAATTAGAAGTGCACTTGTCTTGATGAGCACTGAGTAATGTATGGAACTGCTGGATCACTATATTGTACACTTGAAACTAATATAATACTGTGTGTTAACTACACTAGAATTAAAATAAAAATTTTTAAAAAGAATACAAACATATTTAATGCATGCCCAAACAGCTGAAAAATCTTATAAAGTCTTGGTAAAAATCCTGTAAAGTCTTAATCTTTTATGAATCTTAAAAAGACAATGTATTTGGAAATAAGCCATTGATAATAAAGCAATTTCAGAAAATCTTTAGGAAGTGGGGCCAGTTACAATGTCACCAATTAGTAATACTCCAATCACATTGCATCTCTCCTCCATCCGATTATCTAGACATCCGTTACACCGTAAGATAAGTAAGTTGTACAATAAAAGAACAAAACAAGTTTTGGTAGTCTTCTAGATAATGTTTCATTTCTGGTATTTTATAAGGGAACTACACTTGGCATTATTTTCTGTATCTTCTTTCATTTGCCTTTATTTCATTGTCCTTTCACTTTTGAATACATGTAGGAATGATTAAATATGTATATTTAAATGTTTGTTTTCAGAATATTTCTTTCTGTCTGCTCTAATATTTTGCTGTTTTTTTTTCCTTTGGATGATATTCCTTTGAACCATTACTCTTCTTCTAGAACTTCAATTAAGGATATACTGGTCCTTTTTACCCCATCTATTTCATCTTAAATATATCCTGCATTTTACATTTTTTCCTCATGCTGAATACTGGGTTATTTATTTAAATTTATTTTTGAATTCAATCATATATTAATTTAGCTGTTTCTTATCTGCCTTTATACCTGCCCATTGAGTTTTTACTGTTTATTTTTTTTATTTTAGAAGTTACATCTCATTCTTTTTCAAGTTTGCTGTGCTACTTTTTTTTTGTAGTTCCTATTTCCTTTTGGTATTTTAAAATGTATTCTTTATTTCTTTAAACATATAAAATGAAGTTATTCTGTATAACTTCCAGTTATATGAAGTCTCTGCTGGTCTATTTATATTGTCTCTGATTTCTACTACTGATAAATTATTATATGTTTGCTTGTGCTTTTAGTTATTTTCACCAGCCAGTGACATGTATGATTAGTTTTAGAATTTAATTGATAGCTGGGATGAAGATTCCTTCCTCAAGAGAGGATTTGTGTTGTTTTCTTCCAGGAAAGCTTTAAGACAAGTATCATGAACAATCCAGAGATTTCAAATCACGTGAAAACTGGTCCATTTCTTACTCATCTTTGGGGTGCTGGATTTTGGAGACAAACTTATTGTCGGAGCATTTCCTATTTTGCCACTTACTTTTTGTGAATACTTGGTTTTAATATTTTGATCCCCTCACTTCGGGAGTTTGTAAAAATAAAAATTCAAAATTTCCAGATCAGCCAACATGTTACAGGAAGAGTAGTTTTTCTCCTTATTTATATATCTGGGATTCCAATTTCTACCCCAGGACTGGCTTGATGAATTTTTACAAATGTCTGTGACCATTTAGAGGCTTTTAAAGATTAAAAAAAAAAAGTGTACTTTTTAAAAGCCTTATTGGTGACTAATTTAATCTCTTATTACAAGAAATGAAAATTTCCCCATTTATATGTTTTTTAAAGATTTTATTTATTTATTTGAGAGAGAGAGTGAGCGAGAGAGAGAGAGTGAGCACAAGTCAGAGGAGGGGTGGAGGGGCAGGGAGGAGCAGACTGATGTGGGACTCGATCCCAGGACCTTGGGATCATGACCTGAGCTGAAGGCAGATGTTTAACCGACTGAGCCACCCAGGCGCCCTCCCCATTTACCTTTTTAATAATGCAGTGTAAGTTTTTAAGGAAGGAGTCAGGCACATTTTTACAACTGGGATACTTGGCATAAGTATTAAGGATTAATGAGCTTTGTAATAGACATCTATAACAAGTAGACTTCACCATTTGATGATTAATTTTACAGTGGAAAAAATTCTTTGTCTTATATATTTTGTACTTATGTTTTTTATAGTACTTCTCATTCTGTAATGGAATTATTTGCTTGCATGACACAGAAGGCACTATAGCCCTAAGGGCAGACCTATGACTTTTTTTATACATACGGTAGCATAGTGGTGTGTGCACAAACCTGGAGCTAGCTACTCAGTGACAACTCTCCAGCCCTCAGTTTTCTATTTGTGAAATGAGGATACAGTTTATCGTATACATAGTTTGAGGATTAATTGAGCTAATGCAAGTGAAGCAATGAAAAGTTACCCATCACATAGTAAATATTAATCATTATTATTTTAAATATGTGTCCCAGCAAAAAACACTGTACTTTTGGCAAAACATTCAGTAAGTACTTGATTAATGACAGATCAGCCATAGTTTTTCTGAGACTGCCAAGCAATTGCATGGTGAAACCCTTCATGCACTTTCTGGGTAACAGAAATTTATCACTGCGAATTAAAACAGTCCCCCCAAAATAGTATTGAAAGCAATGAATTTCATTTTTAAAGTTGCCCAACTACTAAACAAGGTAGAATTTAAACCAAAGCTAAAGAACATATTAAAAACCGGTGACACTGATATAAGTTTTCTTGAATTACTTATGCATGTAATGGATGACATGCTTTTTGGATTGTATTAAAAGAGCTCATTAAAATGTGTCTCAGCTCTCTTGTGCACATTACAACAGGATTCTCACAATGCCAGGAAATCTATTATATTTAAGATTGTGCAGAAAGTTTTGATTTCATGTAGTTAAAGTCCACATCTGATAAGTAGAATTAATTTCAGGCAATATCATCCAAAAACTTGTAAGTGGTCATTTTGTAATTTCCTTAACCTCGTACAGATATGTCTCAGAGAAAACAAAGAGAAGGCCTTTTCAGCACAATTCACTCCTAGGCATTTGTCCCATATTAAGCACAAGCTGTTCTTTTATCTAGTCTTCTTTTTTTTTTTTTGCCAAATATAACATTTTAAATAAAAGTATATAAAGGAAAATAACGATCACTCCTGAACAAGCACCCAGAGGGAAATCTCACCAATGCTTACATTTTGGCAGATAGAGGTAAAGTAAGAAGACAGAGACATTTGACATTTCCTTTCTGTTTTATAAATGTATTCCAAATTGATAACAGATTTTAACTGTGCTCAAATATAATTTTGGTTGCAATTTTTATCTCACTTAACATTATATTCCCAAAAAGGGAATATGTAAACTTTATTTCTAAATCAGATACTTTAACATGAAACTCTTTTGTTCCAATAGAATCTTACTTAAATGTCTATTAAGTAACCCAAAATATTACTTTGGGTTATGTTCACTAGGGTTATGTTCACAATAGTTCACTATTATTTATTTGAAATAGACGTTCATTTTTTATGGTAGGGTAATACTTTCTTATTTTCTAAATTTTTCTAAGGATTTTGTCATATGATTATTTTTTTTCTTTTCTTTTTATTTAAATTCAATTAGCCAACAGGTCATATATTATTATATAGCTTTCCTTATTTGATCTGTTGTTGTGATACCTTTTGTTAATACATTGCTTAATTTAAATCTCCATTGGGTTGATTTTGGGACAAATTCTCTTTGTTCATGGTAGCTTATTATCATAACCTTCAGCTAAATTTAATTTATTTTTATATGGAATAGTGGTGTGTATCTTTTATTTAAGATACTGTTTTACATGCTTTTGTGTTAAGATACTGCCAATATTAGAAAATACATATGAATATTTAAATTTCTTGTCTGTCTTTTAGAGCTTATCTAGGATTTTTAGAAGTTTCTTATAAAAGTGATGCTCATATGAGCTATCGGGTCTTCTACACATGAGTGAAAACAGAATAATTTTTTTGCAATAACAATTGAGAAAATCTGAAAACAACTATTTAGTAACCATTGAAGAAATTGTAACTAATCTTAGTTCCTTAGTCTTCTTTTATATTAGTGTCTTAAGCAAAGTAGGCATTAAGAAGTGTGAAAGGTCTGAGATTTTACTGTGTTTGTAAGCTAACAAGTTAGGCTGCTAGAATTTTGTGGATGCTAAGATAAGACAAAAGACTCCAGGGTCAGAGACACAGGACTTTATTACTCATGGCATAGCAGGCAGAATGAGCTTCAGGTTTGCATTGGTTCCTCCTGACCCTAAAGTCCCATAGGAATAATGTGGAGCAGCCTCCAAGGTATACACACCCAGGTAGGTGTATACACCCAGAGGCTTATGTCACAGCTGAGGGACCCTGCCCCTGAACTTAGAGAAGTCCAATCTGTTAAAGAGTTGCAAGCAAACATGCTCCATCTTTGCCTCAGAGGGAAACATTACCTTTATTATTCCAGAAATGCAACAAACCTGCCCTCTGCCCCAGTGGAAGACAGGATCTCCACCTTCTAGAGCCATTGACTATTTTAAAAACAACCTTGAAAAAACTGCCAGTTCTGTGACTCAGAAAGAGCTCAGAAGAAGCTCAGTGATGAGCAGAAACACCCATAGAGAATTACCTTCCAACAGTTTCAACACTTTTTTCCAAATGTCTTGAATTTTACTCCAGTATATATTCTAAACTCTATTTGTACCCTTTATATCTCATTTTTATATTTACATATTTTGCTTTATCCCTTTCTATTTTCACAATTAAATTAAGTCTAATTTTGCTTGTTTGCACAAAGAACAAAATCCTGGATGAAAATGCTTGTCATGTTACTAAGTGTCATCTTTGAATATATCCTCTCTGAGCATGAGATATTTCTTTTTATTTTAGCAAATATATTTTTACTACTAAAAATTACTTTGTGCTATCTTACAGTATTTTTAAATCAAACAGCGGATTTAGTTGCCCTACTTTATTAACCAACAAAAATCTTAAAACTAATTTTGTGGCCCACCTACAGGAAGATTTGGGTAATTCTTTTAAAGATTTACACAGGAGTTCACATTAGTTTTAACCTTTGGTTTCTCTTTCCTTTCTCCCCAGTATGGTTGAACAGAAATAAATTAATAAGCATTGATACCTTATTTTAGTGCACAGTAACCAGATAGCACAGCACATAAAATATCTTCCAAGCACTGAGCTAGGCAGTATAGATAGAATGATGAACCAAAATCAGGGTCTTTACCCTTGCAAAGCTTGCAAAATGATACCTATTCATTATAGTGTTGTTTACAACTGCAATTTAGAAATATTTTCTGAGATAATTTTTATTATTTATTTTTTTACTATAAGGTCCATAAGAACATTGACTATATTGTTTATTAATAATACTCCTACCCACACACTGCCAAAATGTCATTCTCTTATCCTATAACTTATCATAAAGATAGAATTTCTCACTATTATAAAACATTTAATTATTAGTTCCCCAAGTAAGGTGGCTTTGTGACCTGAGTTTCTCACAGTATACTTTATTTGGCAAGCTTTTCCATTTTTTCTAAAAGGAAGTCAGGATTTTTCTGAGGCTAAGTCTTTTCTTTCTCTAATTTATTGTGACTTTTTTTTAAAAGATTTTATTTATTTATTTATTTATTTATTTATTTAGATTTTATTTTATTTATTTATTACTGAGCCTCGGTGGCTCAGTCGGTTAAGCGGCTGCCTTCCGCTCAGGTCATGGTCTCAGGGTCCTGGGATCGAGCCCCGCTTCGGGCTCCCTGCTCAGCAGAGAGCCTGCTTCTCCCTTTCCCTCTGCCTGCCCCTCTGCCTACTTGTGCTCTCTCTCTCTCTGTCAAAAAAATAAATTTTTAAAAAATCTTAAAAAAAAAAACGTTTTATTTATTATTTATTTGACAGAGAGAGAGAGACACAGCAAGAGAGGGAACACAAGCAGGGGGAGTGGGAGAGGGAGAAGCAGGCTTCCTGCCGAGCAGGGAGCCCAATGCGGGGCTCTATTCCAGGACCCTGGGATCATGACCTGAGCCGAAGGCAGATGCTTAACGACTGAGCCCCTCAGGCGCCCCACTGATTGTGACTTCTTAACTCACTTGGAATATTTTTGTGTGGTAACCAGAATTATGTTTTTCTAAAATATTATAATATCATTTGCCTATTTTAAAGATCTTGGCTTTCCTTTTTCCTCTAATGTATTTGATTCCAAGCGCAGAGTTCAAGACCGTTCATATTAAATCCTTAAAATTTTCTGGAATCATGACACATCTTCCACAACGATTGTACATGTACCCTATACTTGAGCCACTAAAGGTCACTTTTACTTTTTTTTTCATTTTATTTTATTTTATTATCTTATGTTAGTCACCATACAATACATCATTAGTTTTTGATGTAGTGATCCATGATTCACTTTTACTTTTTAAACTTTATATATACTTTTCACTTCTGTATCTTTGGCCAGCATTCTATGTTGGCTCTAGTCAAAGAATTAGTGGTTAGAAGAGATATCAGGGAAAGGAAATATAGAAAAATAACATAATTAAGTACTTTAGAAAACAGATAAACTGAATGGCACAAGAAAGGATTAGTTAAATACACATAGATTTGTAAGTAGATTGGGGAAAAAATAAACATTTAAATTCACAGAAACAGGAGAATCCAAAAAAAAAATACTGAATTCCTGAACTGCCCAGAAACAAAAGAACTAAAGCAAAAACAAGAAAGAAAGCTTGAAACAATCTAAGCAACACTTATTAGTGTTTTAAAAGAAGTTTTTCCCAAGAGCTCTATGAAAACAGCAATTTGAAATTGGGCACAAAGCCATGAGTCTGGAAGTAAGAGTTCCTAGGTCATTACAGGAACTCACTATCAAGTTTACAGGATTGCTACTGTGTAAGTTACAAGTTGGAGAAAATCCTGTAGTTTTTTTGTCTTAAAAAAAGAAAGAAGTGGGTGCCTTGCTATGGCTGCCCTCATATAGATATTAGTTCCAAGCAATTTAACTTAGCAAATGCTAATGCAAATCAAAAGGATATAGTTATTTTGTGATCACAATATACTAGTTAGGAATACTTTCAGCTATGGTATATTTCTTGAATAAGTACAACATTAGAGAATTGAGATAGGGAGAGTCAAACCTATATGTTACTTCTAGGATTTAATAAAAATGGAATCATATTATCTTCAATTTCTCTTGGAAAGTATCCCCAAATGTGTTAAGTCGCTCTCACTAGTAGTAAAAATTAAAGCTATCTTTTTAAAAATGTAAGTCATGATGACAAGAATGAAAAATACATTTAAATCCTGAACCAATAGGCTCCCTAAGGATTGGCTAAAGTGTTCATTTTAATCATGATCTTCATGGGACAGCTAGAAAATAAAATGATAATTGATTGACAGACAGATTTGACTCAAATTCAGGGCGCATTTCAAGAAGCAGCCAAAACAAAGATTCAAATAGGATCATACTTAATTAAGTGGTGTGTACCTAGACTCTGGAGCCTTAACCTAAGATCTGTTAATTAATAAGTGATTAGAAATACCTGCATAAATGTTGGCTGACTGGAAGACTCAGACCCATACTCTTAAGATTTACGAACTATTTATTCGGAGTTGGTACATTAAATGTGTAATCTTTATGGAATAAATGGGTTTATGGCTAATGATAAGCAGTGTTAACGTTTATGTGCATTTTTTTTCTTTTTGCATTTCACTAGAAGGGGGGTTTACAATTTTCAAAGAATAAAAGGGAGTTTTGCAGAAATGGATATTCACAGAGGTTTCCAGAATAAGTCTTCATTGCTATACTTCTTAACATGATATCTACCTCAGTCTCTGATGTTTCAATATATATAACTACATAAAAGCTAGCAAACCAGAAGCAAAATTAATACCCATAGTTCTAGCAGTCTTTGCCTCAGTCAATTCAATAATGTATATATTTTAAAAAGCAATCTATTTGTTTTTAAATTTTTAAAATATGACCTAATTATGATTTTTTAAAAATGGAGCACTGTTATGCCTTCAAAATAAATTCCTCTTCACAGAAACATTGAATTAGGGATTTTCAATAAATTGGAATATTAAATTGCTTTAATGACAGAGCATACATCTATAAAAGAATTTATATTTTACTGGACTCTTATTCTTTATATCCCCTCCAGTAGTTCTGTTTAAACAGATGTACCACAGATGTGGAAACATCTGGCGGGTCAACACAATTCTGCCATGACCATATTCAGGTTAGGATTGTGCATTTTTTGACATCTAATTGTTAAGCAAGGACCCTTCCCTGGAAAAAGTTTAGTACATTGCATCAAATGATATATTTCTACTTGCTTCTCCTTTCTTTCTAATAAGTATTTTCACATGTACTCACTAGAAATATTTTGGTGCCTATGGTTACTTTTTATTTGTTTTAGAAATGTCTATATAATTTTCATTGGCCTTTAAGTAATCACCTACTCAAGTGTGAGGAATAGTTGAATTAAAATCAATAGATTGATTTTAGTCACTTTCGTTTTTTTTCTTCTCCTGAGTTTTGTTGGGCCCATTCAAATTACAAGAAAATTGTCCCAATTGTACACATTAAATATACCAATCCATCAAGGTCTTGAGTCTTCTTTCTTCACTTAGATTACACATGTCAAAGAGATGAATGAAACTTCTTTCAACATTCTATATAACCATAGAAGAGCCTTCATTTGGCTTCTCTTACATTAGCATAAATATATAGGACTGGGTCTACATATAATGTATGCTATGAGTGAATGTGTATGTGTGTGTGTGTTTGTAATTTTAGAGAGTTTTAGGTAGCAGAGGGTAGAGAAAATTGAAAAATTTGAAGATTATAGATTTTGAAATTTTATTTTTGTAGTACACACTTATAAATCTAACAAAAATCTTCAACTTTTACTTTAAACTATCTGTTTTTATGAGCCAGGAAACATTTATGAGGCTCAAGAAAATATTTTCCAAAGCTCAGTGTCTGACTATCTATAACATTTACCCAAATCAGAGAAAATTAATAAGATTTACAGCACTTTGCAGAGACTGTTAGTAAATCCTGAGGGAAAAAGCAGATTGTACCATTTCATTCAGTGCTGGGAATTTGGGTGATACGTGGTGACAATAAGAGACTTTTCACTCCTGAAGAGATTGAGGCTGTGTGACCCAAGGGATCAGCATGCACCATGGGATGCTATAAAACCCATCTAATATTTATCAAGATGCGCAATGTAATGAAAACTGCCTGAAATCATACACCACATAAACAACTCCAACCTGGGAATAGGAAGCAAAACAAGGAAACATAATCATAAGCTAGGTTCTTCTCAGTCTTATGTCTTTATGTTTATCAGCTGTTTATTTTTCTAGCTACTTTAGGATTTCCTGTTGAGATAGATTTATATTCAAATGCATCATGAAATACAAAAAAACCGCAAGGTTTTTGTTTGCTTGCTTTATCTCTCTCCTTCAAAACATGTATTTTTTTTTCCTGAAAAGTCCATTTTTGTGTTTAAAATCAGCCACCCATGCACATTTTAATCAGGTTATAGTAATCCTAAATGTTAACTCTGGCTCAGAAACTCATGACCACCCCACACTTACTTGGAGGTTCAACAAACATAAACCATGAGTCCATAGTGTATCACCACAGGGCAAAAGCACCATGAGGGAAGGTTCGAAGTTCTGAATATTCTAGTCCCCTAAAATTTTCCATCATAGATATTCATTAAAATCAGATTTTTTTCACAAAACCAGAAGATTGTTACAGTGTTACACAAAAGAGATCCAGAAATTCTCACAAAACAGTCTGCATGGCAATCAGCCCACAATGGGCTTCTAATTCCTTCACCATAGAGGCCAAGTCTACTTCCAAGTTTCCAACCAGGATGTTTGCAATGTGCCTCCTCCTTTGACAGCTGTTAAATGCCATAATGGTTACAATAGCATATGCTGGGAGTACTCCAGATGTCTTCACACAGTGGTAGGTCCATTTCTAATAACAGACAATGAGAGAGAAAGGCTGACATAATATTTATAGGAACTTCTTAATCTCTAGTGCATTGTAAATATTTATGGTTCAAGGTGGGGAATCTGGCTGCTTATCAAATGTATTTTTTCTCCTTAGAGTTTAAGCATCAGATTATATTTAAATATTTCTATTCTCTCTCATTATCTGTTTTTATGTCTCTGTCTCAGGCCTAAATCAATCTCTCTCTCTCTCTCTCTCTCCCTCTCTTTCTCTTTTTCCACAAATATTTACCGAACACTTTTCCTCAAAGTATATTTAACTTATCCCTGCCTATCTCTGGCAAATAAAAGAGTTTCCATCATTTGGGCCTGTCTCTACACCAAAAATGCTCTGGACCGATTCAATTCAACATTGGCATGTTTTTTAAACTATTAAACCATATGGAAATATGTCTTATTGAATTTACTTCCTAAAGAGTGTTTTCCACTGGACCTATTTGATTTTCACTATAACCTCTGTGTGCAGAAATGTTCCTTTGGTCTTTCCCTCCTCATAAGTTATGAGATGAATGAAGAGAGGACTATTTTATCTCAATCGTTGAACTCAGAAAGAACCAAGGAAGATAAAAAAAATTACTGAAAGATGCTGAAAAAAACAAAAATGGTGATACTGGGCTAGTCATAAGATTATTTTTGTGAGGGTGGGGAGTGTAGTTCTCTCTCTTGTAAAAAGAGAAAGTTAAATTATCTTATTATGGTTTCTTATAGTTCTAATACTTACTAATTCATAGTCCAAGTTTTTTCTGAACTCTCTTTCTACAGCTCTCATGGGCATGGCCATCTTTATACCCGATGTTACCTTTCATTGTTTCTTTAAAAGTCATCTTGTTCTCACAAACTCCCTTCCCTTCAACACCAGAAAATGAAAGAGGATTTTAAAAACCTTGGTAATAAGAACAGAATAATTTTTTGGTCCATCATTTATTTTGTAGACTGAAGACACTAAACAAGGAGTATACCCTTTGGTGACTTCCTTTTGGAGCTGCAAATTACTGAGGACAGAAAAAGCTATGTGAAAGCAAGGAAACTGTGCTTTGATTTTGGCAACCAAGTCCAATTAAAACAGCTACAGAAAACAAAAGCTTTAAATAGACTAAAATTAAGATCTATGACAATAGAGCCTACTCATTTGTGTTTATTTTTATTAATAAAAATTAGTGAAAGGTTAGCATCATTTAGTTCATGATTCTATATAGTTTAGTTTGTTTTAAATTTGGAGGTATAGGAGGAAGCACACATCCTTACCTTGGGGCTCTCGTTTGTATACTATAAGATTTTTCAATTCAGAACTGCTCTATAATAATGACCTCCCACTCCATTTAATCATTAAGAATGCTTTGCTCATTTGTATTGTAGGCAAATCATCAACAAGTTGCTTTACTTTCCAAAAGTTCTTTTTCTACCACTTATTTTGATTCTTGCTTTGGTCTTATGAATAATATCGTTGTCCATAGGTAATAAATCTAAACAATCATATCATGACATTTAAGATAAATTTACAATGAAAAGAAAAACTAACATTTTTTGGGGGGACAATTAAGTTCTAGTCTCTTAGCAACTTTATAGATTATAATATAGTATTTTATATGTATAAAGCAACAGCTTTATAACATGGTGAATGCTGTAATGATTACTTCAGTGCTGCTAACTAGCATGGGTATCTATTTTTTTTTTAAGATTTTATTTATTTATTTGACACAGAGAGAGAGAGAGGGAGAGAGCAAGCACAAGCAGGGGGAGCAGGCAGGGGAGAAGCAGGCTCCCTGCCGAGCAAGAAGCCCGACGTGGGGCTTGATCCCAGGACCCTGGGATCGTGACCTGAGCCAAAGGCAGACGCTTAACCGATTGAGCCACCCAACTGCCCCATGGGTATCTATTTATAAAGGAAAATTTAAGCTCTTTTTCAAGAAACTCCTAGCTTCCCACAGTCCGTTATTATAAAATAATAGACCTTGTTTTTTACCAACATAAATTATTTTTATTTTTATAAAGTTCAGTTAAATATAAGGGACACATTCTAATAATGTGGAATCTTAACAATTAGGATTTATCAACAGAATAACAGGAACTAAGGTGTAGACTTATTTAAATGCAAGGTCTGAGGTCCTGATTTTTAAAGAAAAATGACATACAGTGTATATCCCTGATATTATTTATTTCCTAATAAAGTTGCCATGAATTTAATCTACTCTAATTAGGTCTTCAGAGAACCACTAAAGTTATAAAGATAAACAGTATTAATTTAAAGTTAAACTTACTTTGCAGTAACTGAGTTAATATTTCTTGATGACTCTATTAGTCAATCATAATACTGCATTCAAATCCCAGGGCCTTCAGTTCTGACAATTATAACTGTTTGAGTAAAGATTATATTTTCTGATTATTTTTGCTTCTGATATATCACAAGGTTGAATTTAATCATGTAAATATTTTAGTTTGGAAGACAAATTCTCTCTCCCTCTTTCTGTCTTTAATTTGTAATGCTTTGCTTTGCATTGTTGCTTATCTTAGGTCTTATTTTTGACTATATTTTATAATTTAATGAGGAACTCAATCTCTCACCTGTTTTCCACCCACTCTCTTCTCCACTTTCTAGGAGCAGGAATTCTAACATGGGTTAAGGACAGGATGAAATACTGAGGACTAGAATTTGATCATAGCTCAAACAAAGGTGAAGAATTAGTGTGAAGCAAAGTCATTTGCCATATGGATGCCTTTGTTGGACTTTTGTGTAAGGCTTCTTTCAAAGGGGTGCCTGGATGGCTTGGTTGGTTAAATGTCTGACTTTGGCTTGGGTCATGATCTCAGGGTCCTGGGATTGAGCCCCACATTGGGCTCCCTGCTCAGTGGGGAGTCTGCTTGTCTCTCTCCCTCTCCCTCTGCCCCTCCCCCTGCTCATGCTCTCTCTCTCTAGTAAATAAATAAAATCTTTAAAAGAAATTTGTCAAATGGATTCTTTTTTCTCTCCTTTGAGTCCTAAGATGCTGTTGTCACAATAACAGGGGGTATTTATATATATCTGATAGATGTCTCATACAGATATCTGATTGAGATATATATATATATTATATATATTATATACCATATATATTATATATTATACCTGACAGATGTCTGATAGATATATCTGGAGTATATCAGAATGACTTCCTACTCAAAAAAAAGATGGGTTTACATGATTAAAGTCAATTCTATCCGAGTTGTGTTTTATAAACCCCATTTGAGATAGGGTTTATTTCTTATACAATTAATTTCTAATAATTTGTATTTAATAATCTAAAATAAACTGTGTTGTTATTGTTTTACCCTGATTGTTTAAACCACCTGCAACAAAACAGCGTAAGAGTTCACTGGAAGCTGGAGTTTTGGTGTAGGAGGCACCAGCTGGAGATTTCTCATCATGAAAATTGCTGCTCAGCTGAAGGATCAGACATCTAACATGGAAAGCAAGAAGTGAAAAAGATTTTCAAGAGTACCTAGTTCAATATCCTTACCTTATTGATTAAAAAAAGTGTTACCAGAACATGGTAGGTGATTTGCCTTAAGCTCAACCTGATAATTATCTTCTGCAAATGATTTTATTTAGCAGAATGCTGGAGTTTATTTAGTGGAATGGCTAGTGGCTTTGTGTGGCATCATCATTTCATGTGTGACCAAGCTCATTACCCTAGGTAACTCAGTTTCTATATCTCTAAAATAGAGATGTTGACAGTTCCTATTCTGTAGATCTGACTTTAAGATTATCTAAGATAAGATACATAAAGCATTAAAAAAAAAGGTAATACTCAATACTCAACTTATTGAGTAAAACTCAGTAAGTGTTGGTTATAAGAATTATATTAGAATGTACATCCTAATTTTTAAACATTAAAACAATTGGTTTTCAATTTAATTTAAATACAGTTAACTATTAATGCTAAATAACAATTAAGCTTTATAAATGCTAATGTTTTTTATAGTTCAGGTAACAAAATCCTAGAGTTTAAACTGGCAGAGAATCTAAGATAGTGAAGGTATGGGCAATTATTTTCATTCTGTTTATTTCAAGGGAAAATACCTTTACTTACTTAATGCCATATGTATATATGTACCATGTATATGTACATACCATATGTATTTGTGTGTATGTGTGTATATACATACACATATATATACTTTAATTAGGGATTTTTCTTCCTATAGTTGATTCTTTTTTTAAAAAAAAAAGATTTATTTATTTATGTGAGATAGAGAGAGAGCCCGAGCAGGAGGGGCAGAGGGAGAGGGAAACTGAAGCAGACTCCGCACTGAGTGCAGAGCCCAATGCGGGGCTTTATCTCACAACCCTGAGATCATGACTTGAGCTGAAACCAAGAGTCAGCTGCTTAACTGTCTGTGCCACCAAGATGCCCCCTACAGTTGATCTTAATAAATTTTTGATCTTCAAACTGCATTGATCATTATAAACTATCATTATTTTGCATTGAATTATTTATAAATTTCTTATTTTAATGAAGACTTTGTAGCATCTTTAACATACCTCCAGATTTAGGAGTGTGTTTTTTTAACAAGTTGGTAATATGTTGATAATTATATTCAAGCCCTTTTTGAAACTCAAAACAACAAAAAAGTGTTTTCCAAATTTGCACTCTTGTTCCAGTTCTGTCTTAAATAAGGTTGATAATAGTTTTCTAAATTTAGTTTAGTGCTTATTCTTCAGTAGATTGCTTATGATACTCTAAATTTTTCCTTATTTTTAAAGTACATTTACTTCTTTTTCCTTACATCATTCTTTATGTAGAAACAGATGAGCTATTTTGCTTCCTAACACCATCCTAAAATTGCCACTGTAATATACTTTCTGAAATATCTACTCTATCATGATAACTTATATAATTCTAATTTTAGTATTTTGGGGAAAACTTTCTTATCCCAACAACTTTGGGGAAAATTGTTTGAATGTTTCTTGTAATTTAAAATCTATTTTCTTGCCATATAATTTTCTTTATATAATAGCAATAAATAAATTAAAAATCCTGACAAAAACAAGTCTTCAAATTAATGCTCTTGGTAAATAAAAAAGAGTTCTCCTATTTTACCAAATTGTTCTACAATACCAAAATAGGTTAAAATTAAAGTACAGTCTAGATTAAAATTAAATCTTAAAGAGTTTTAAAATCAAGGCAGATTTTGCAAGGATAGGCTAAGGGACACCTAAACTAATGTTTGGGGATTGAAGAACATTCTCAATGGTCCACTTTGGTCCAAATCACTATTTTAAAACCAACCTTCTAGACTAAAGAGGCAAGAACCATGCAGATATAGTGAGGGAAAGTGCAGTTTACTGAAGAAGAGTGATGTTTCAGAAGAAGAGTTTGATGGAAGTCAAAAATAAATAGGGTCTACTACATTGCTTGACTTCCCAACACAACAAATACACACACACACACACACACATGCACCATCTTTCATAACATTTCCAAAAATATTCTTGCCCAACATGAAGCAGTATACATCACTTCTCCAAAGAGAGAGAACCCAAACTCATTCCAAGTTTGAATACCTGTGGGCCAATGATCTGATAGCCTGAACTTTCTGACATTCATTTTCTTTTATTCTATTTTGCTTTTGGCTATACAATCTTAAGCAATTTCAGACCCATAAATACTGGAATACTTTCATAAATACTTTCATAAATACTGCAACTGGTGAGTTAGCATATAAGTATAAACATCTTGAAAATATATATGTCATATAAAATGGAGGAAAAAACAAAAATATGTCTTAAAACTAGTAGTTAAGAGACAGCGCCATTGATCTTAACCCAAAGACTTTATATATTGCATTAATCATGTAAAGAATAGAACAATAGGGCGCCTGGGTGGCTCAGTTGGTTAAGCGACTGCCTTCGGCTCGGGTCATGATCCTGGAGTCCCGGGATCGAGTCCCGCATCGGGCTCCCTGCTCGGCAGGGAGTCTGCTTCTCCCTCTGACCCTATCCCCTCTCATGCTCTCTTTCTCTCTCTCAAATAAATAAATAAAATCTTAAAAAAAAAAAAAAAGAATAATTTAAAAAAAAAAAAAAGAATAGAACAATAATCTCATGGAAAACTGTTTGTTGACTATATCCATCAGCAATGAGGCAACCATGTGGATCAGCCAGCCAGTATAAACTCCTCCAAGCTCAGTTCACTGCTCATATTCTCTTTGTCCAGTGCCCTTCAGTGTAACCTCTCAGAGGCACGTTAGAGAAAATTCCCCTGTGGTTGCGCTACCAAAAGAGCTACTTGCTTCCCATTGTGTGGGTGTTTGGATGTTATAATTGAGCAACTATAGGCTCAGTTCTGATATTAGCTTGTTAATATAACTTCTTTAAAGCCTGAGTGAGATACTTCTTAGTTTCATTTTGTGGGATGATTTTGCTAGTAAATATGAGCCTAACTCTCTGAATTGAATTGGGGATCATTCTTTTACCTAATTCCAGCTCTTTGCTAATAACTTTGCCTCATAGCAAGAATGGAAAATAACAAATGGCAAGCTCAACCTGATGGGTTTTTCTCCAAAATATGCTCCCCATATATTCTTATGTCATTTCATCCTTTTCCGGGTGTTGTCACAGCAGAAAGCACTGTGGAGTAGGAATTTATTCCTCTGATTCATTGAGGATTTTCTGTATAACTCCTTTCCTATTTCCAGGATTCTATAATTTCCTATCTTACTCATTAACTTTAGGATACAGTAAAATATCTATCTTCTGCTAAATAAGTTGCACAGCTCTTACTAGTCAGATATTCCTTGCTTTGGGAAGACATGTCCCTTAAAAAGCTAATACAGTAATCTTCCTATTGTCTCTCTGCTTTTAATGTGCCAGCTTGGACTGCAGCTTGCTTCTGTCTTATAGAATCTCAAAGAAGGCCACTAGAAATTGGATTCAGCTCTACTTTCTCTTGTTTTCATGAAGAATAATGTTCTGTACACTGCTGCACCATTTTCCCAAAAAAGAGGTAGAATAAATACCCACTGTTGATCCATTTTATTCATTTGGATAGTGTGAAGAAAAAACTCACAATTTTTTTCCTTTCTCTGTGTAGGAAAAAAAACCCTTCTTTTCTAATGTGTGTTTGTTTCCCATGTGGCTCCTTTACTATTCACACAGAACATTTCACTTCTGACACTTCTGGTCACCAAATGTGTGGAGGTTTCCCTCACACCAAGCAATTCTTTGTGACACCAGCTGGGTATCTTATAATTTAACTCAATTCTGACAATATCTACCCAGAGACAGCATCAGATCCCACAGGTTAAGGGCTCAGTCCTGTAAGACTGCCTCCCCAACACCACCCCCCCACACACACATCAGATGCCAGTCACCTATGCTTCTGACTGGCCTGCCCTAGATCAGAGGTTCCAACAACTCCCTCCTGAGGTTCAGTTAGTTTGCTAGAGCAGCTCAAAAAACCCAGGGTAGGGGCGCCTGGGTGGCTCAGTCGGTTGAGTGACTGCCTTCGGCTCAGGTCATAATCCCAGGGTCCTGGGATCGAGTCCCACATCAGGCTCCCTGCTCTGCGGGGAGCCTGCTTCTCCCTCTCCCACTCCCCCTGCTTGTGTTCCCTCTCTCGCTGTGTCTCTCTCTGTCAAATAAATAAATAAAATCTTTAAAAAAAAACCAAAAAAACCCCAGGGTAACACTTATGTTTACCAGATTATTAAAAGATAAGATAAAGGATACAGATAAACATCCAGATGGAAGAGATGCATAGGGCAAGGTATGGGAAAGGGCAAGGAGCTTCCATCCCCTGTCCAGGCACACCCTCCCAGGCACACCCTCCCAGCCCCTCCATGCGTTCAACAACCTGGAAGGTCTCTGAACCTTGTCCTTTTGGGGTTTTATGGAGCTTTTTATTATATGTCATGATTGATTAAAGCACTGGCCATTGCCCATTGATTCAACCTCCCCGCCCTCTGCCCTCCCCAGATGTCAGGTTGGGACTGAAAGTTCCAACCCTTTAATCACAGCAACCAGCCCCCACCCCTAGGTGGAATCCAAAACACCTCATTAACATAAGACACCTTTATCACTCTCAACACTTAACGAAATTCCAAGGGTCTTTTGGAGACTTTGCTAAGAACAGGGTCAATTACCAAATATTTAGTTCTTATTATAAATGGTGGCACTATCACAGATGCACTATCACAGATGGAATCAATCTACCTAACGTCTTAAGCCTTAGGAGGTTGATCTTTTCCTCCTCCTCCCCTGTCCACATCAGTGAGTGGAAAGCAATGACTAGGCGGTGTGCCTACAATCTCAAACACTTTTTTAGGTGGGTAATCCAACAACGGGGCCCAAAGATTAGTAAACCTGGTTTAGCTGACACTTAGCTGTGTCCTGCTATCTAGTCTTAATGAGAAGCAAAGGTAATATTTTTTTCCCTTTTTAACTAATAATTCTATAGTATTCTGTCATATTTGACTCAGAATAATTCAGTCAAGAAAGAGAAATAGGCTTCCTCAAATACTAAAATTTGAAGGAAAAGAGTGAAATATTTAAGCAATTTTAGTGAGGATATCAGTCCCAATAGCTCATCTAATATGTACTGATCATCCTCTCCACCCAGCAAATATCCATCAATATATAGAGAAAATTCATTCAAATCATGTGTACTATTGAAAGTAGAACAATATGTTCCTTGTTCTGAAAGGGAGCTCATATTTTCTGTTTAGGGGTAGAAAGGCAAGAGAAAAAGTTTTGCAATACTTGGGGTATTTTCAAATCCATTTCATTCTGAATGGTTGTAAATATTTTGCCTTCTATTTCCATCCACTGTTCTTTTTTTTCTTATCTGAGCCATTGGGTGGTGGTACAGTGGATGAAAATAAGTAGACGGTGGAAGAATGGAAATGAAAGAACCATAGCTCTGTAACCATGCCTATTTTCATGCTAGAAGTAACAGCTTAACTCCTTTTCCCCCTCTCTTTGTGTCCTTCTTTCGGTAATATAAGGCTATTTTATGCAAGAGCATGGTTATTTTCTTTTCATTAAAATGGATACAGCACTTGATCCATGTATCAATTATATCTGTAATCATAATTTCAAAGAAAATTGTAAAACAAAGTCAATTATTCAAATAATCTAGAATCACACTTTTATATGCAGTGTCAAGATAATTGACAAAAGCATTTTGGACTTCAATTATCTCAAAAATTACTTTGAGTTTCTCCTCATTTAGAATGTTTCTATATGGCTTTGCATCTAACACACTTTATTTTTTATTCTTTTGTTATTTATATACTTTATTATTTGTTCTTCTTTTTTGAATATGCCATCATCTTTTGAAAATGTTTGGTCTTCTGTGCTACCAAATCCAAAAGGAATATATAAACAATAAATCCATTTGTTGTAAAGAACTTCAGGTTTTAAAATGTATTGTTTTTTCTTTCTTAAGATTTACTGCAATTACTTTTTTTAAAATTTAAATTCAATTAATTAACATATAATGTATTATTGGTTTCAGAGGTAGAGGTCAGTGATTCATCATTCTTACATAATAGCCAGTGCTCATTACATCACATGATGTAATGTCTTAATGTCCATCACCCAGTTACCCCAATCCTCAAACCCGTCCCTGCCAGCAACCCTTAGTTTGTTGCCTATGATTAAGAGTCTCTTATGGTTTGCCTCCCTATCTAGTTTTGTCTTGTTTTATTTTTTCCTCTCTTCCCCTATGATCTTCTGCTTTGTTTCTTAAATTTTACATATCAGTGAGATCATATGATACTTGTCTTTCTCTGATTGACTTATATCGCTTAGCATAATACCCTCTAGTTCCATCCATGTTGTTGCAAATGGCAAGGTTTCATTTTTTGGATGACTGAGTAATATTCCATTGCATATATTTATACCACATCTACTTTATCCATTCATCTGTTGATGGACATCTGGGCTCTTTCAATAATTTGACTATTGTGGACATTGCTGCTGTACCCATTGGGGTGCAGGTGCCCCTTCGGATCACTACATTTGTATCTTTGGGGTAAATACTCCATACTGCAGTTTCTGGGTCATAGGGTAGCTCTATTTTCAACTTTTTGAAGAACCTTCATACTGTTTTCCAGAGTGGCTGTACCAGCTTGCATTCCCACCAACAGTGTAGGAGGGTTCCCCTTTCTCCACATCCTCACCAACCTCTGTCATTTCCTGACTTACTAATTTTAGCCATTCTGACAGGTGTGAGGTGTTATTTCATTATAGTTTTGATTTGCATTTCCTTGATGCCAAGTGATGTTGAACATTTTTTTCCTGTGTCTGTGGGCCATTTGTACGTCTTCTTTGGAGAAATGTCTGTTCATGTCTTCTGCCCATTTCTTGACTGGATTATTTGTTCTTTGGGTGTTGAGTTTGATAAGTTCTTTATACATTTTGGATACTAACCCTTTATCTGATATGTCATTTGCAAATATCTTCTTCCATTTTTGTCAACTATTTCCTTTGCCGTGTAAAAGTTTTTATCTTGATGAAGTCCCAATAGTTCATTTTTGCCTTTGTTTCCCTTGCTTTTGGAGACGTGTCTAGTAAGAAGTTGCTGCAGCTGAGATCACAGAGGTTTCTGCCTGTGTTTTCCTCCAGGATTTTGATGGATTCCTGTCTCACATTTAGGTCTTTCATCTATTTTGAGTCTATTTTTGTGTATGGTGTAAAAGAATGGTCCAGTTCATTCTTCTGCATGTGGCTGCCCAATTTTCCCAACACCATTTCTTGAAAAGACTGTCCTTTTTCCATTGGGTATTCTTTCCTGCTTTGTTGAAGATTAGTTGACCACAGAGTTGAGGGTCCATTTATGGTTTCTCTGTTCTGTTCCATTGACCTATGTGTCTGTTTTTGTGCCAGTACCATACTGTATTGATGATTACAGCTTTGTAATAGAGCTTGATGGCCTGAATTGTGATGCCACCAGTTTTGGTTTTCTTTTTCAACATTTCTTTGGCTATTCAGGTCTTTTCTGATTCCATACAAATTTTAGGATTTTTGTTCCAGTTCTGTGAAAAAAATTAATGGTATTTTGATAGGGATTCCATTGAATGTGCAGATTGCTCTACGCAGCATAGACATTTTAACAATATTTGTTCTTCCAATCCATGAGCATGGAACGTTTTTCCATTTCTTGCTGTCTTCCTCAATTTCTTTCATAAGTGTTCTACAGTTTTCTGTACTCAGAAAACTGTACCTCTTTTGCTAGGTTTATTCCTAGGTATCTTATGGGTTGTGGTGCAGTTGTAAATGGGATA
Source organism: Neomonachus schauinslandi (assembly GCF_002201575.2). Lineage (NCBI taxonomy): Eukaryota > Metazoa > Chordata > Mammalia > Carnivora > Phocidae > Neomonachus > Neomonachus schauinslandi. The sequence goes on from NC_058406.1 coordinate 140,881,237, forward strand.
GATTCCTTAATTTCTCTTTCTTCTGTCTCATTATTAGTGTATAGAAATGCAACTGATTTCTGTGCATTGATTTTCTATCTGCCAATTTACTGAATTCCTGTATGAGTTCTAGCAGTTTGGGGGTGGAGTCTTTGGGTTTTCCACATAAACTATCATGTCATCTGCAAAAAGTGAGAGTTTGACTTCTTCTTTGCCAATTTGGATGCCTTTTATTTCTTTTTGTTGTCTAATTGCTGAGGCTAGGACTTCTAGTACTATGTTGAACAGCAGTGGTGATAGTGGATATCCCTGCCATGTTCCTGACCTTAGGGGGGAAGCTCTTAGTTTTTCCCCATTGAGAATGATATTCACTGTGGGCTTTTTGTATATGGCTTTTTTGATATTGAGGTATGTTCCCTCTATCCCTACACTGTGAAGAGTTTTAATCAAGAAAGGATGCTGTACTTTGTCAAATGCTTTTTCTGCATCTATTGAGAGGATCATATGGTTCTTGTCCTTTCTTTTATTTATGTAGTGTATCACATTGATTGATTTGTGGGTGTTGAACCAACCTTGCAGCCCAGGAATAAATCCCACTTGTTCATGGTGAATAATCCTTTTAATGGATCCTATTGGCTAGTATTTTGGTGAGAATTTTTGCTTCCATGTTCATCCGGGATATTGGTTTGTAATTCTCCTTTTTGATGGGGTCTTTGCCTGGTTTTGGGATCAAGGTAATGCTGGCCTCATAGAAAGAGTTTGGTGGTTTTCCTCACATTTCTATTTTTTGAAACAGCTTCAGAAGAATAGGTATTATTTCTTTAAATGTTTGGTAGAATTCCCCTGGGAAACCATCCAGCCCTGGGCTCTTGTTTGTTGGGAGATTTTTGATTATTGCTTCAATTTCCTTGCTGGTTACAGGTCTGTTCAGGTTTCTATTTCTTCCTGTTTCAGTTTTGGTAGCTTATACATCTTTAGGAATGCATCCATTTCTTCCAGGTTATCTAATTTGCTGGCATAGAGTTGCTCATAATATGTTCTTATAATTGTTTGTATTTCTTTGGTGTTGGTTATGATTGCTCCTCTTTCATTCATGATTTTATTTATTTGGGTCCTTTCTCTTTTCTTTTTGATAAGTCTGGCCAGGGATTTATCAACTTTATTAATTCTTTCAAAGAACCAGCTCCTAGTTTCTTTGATCTGTTCTATTGTTTTTTTGCTTTCTATTTCATTGATTTCTACTCTAATCTTTATTTCTCTTCTCCTGCTGGGTTTAGGCTTTATTTGCTGTTCCTTCTCCAGTTCCTTTAGGTGTAAGTTTAGATTGTGTATTTGAGACCTTTTTTATTTCTTGAGAAAGGCTCATATTGCTCTATACTTCCCTGTTAGGACTACCTTTGCTACATCCCACAGATTTTGAACAGTTGTGTTTTCATTTTCATTTGTTTCCATGAATTTTTCTTCTTTAATTTCCTGGTTGAACCATTCATTCTTTAGTAGGATGTTCTTTAACCTCCATGTTTTTGAGTTCTTTCCAAATTTCTTCTTGTGACTGAGTTCCAGTTTCAAAGCATTGTGGTCCAAAAATATGCAAGGAATGATCCCAATCTTTTGGTACCAGCTAAAACCTGATTTTTGATGCAGATGTGATCGATTCTGGAGAATGTTCCATGTGCACTAGAGAAGAATGTGCATTCTGTTCCTTTAGAATGGAATGTTCTGAATATATCTGTGATGTCCATCTGGTCCAGTGTGTCATTCAAAGCACTTATTTCCTTGTTGATCTTCTGCTTAGATGATTTTGTTCATTGCAGTGAGGCAAGTGTTAAAGTTCCCCACTATAATTGTATTACTATCGATGTGTTTCTTTAATTTTATTATTAATTGGCTTATATAATTGGTTGTTCCCATGTTAGGGGCATAAATATTTACAATTGTTAGATCTTCTTGTTGGATAGACCCTTTCAGTATGATATAGTGTCCCTCCTCATCTCTTATTACAGTCTTTGGTTTAAAATCTAATTTGTCTGATATAAGGATTACCACCCCAGCTTTCTTTTGATGTCCATTAGCATTTTAAATGGTTTTCCACCCCCTCACTTTAAATCTAGTGGTGTCTTTGGGTGTAAAATGAGTCTCTTGTAGACAGCATATCAATGGGTCTTGCTTTTTTATCCAATCTGATACCCTGTGTCTTTTGATTGGGGCATTTAGCCCATTTACATTCAGAGTAACTACTGAAAAAAATTAATTTAGTGCCACTGTTATTACTTGTAAAATCACTGTTTCTGTATATTGTCTTTGTTCCTTTCTGGTTTATGTTACTTTTGGGCTCCTTCTTTGCTTAGAGGATCCCTTTTAATATTTCCTGTAGGTCTGGTTTGGTGATTACAAATTCCTTTAGTTTCTGTTTGTCCTGGAAGCTTTTTATTACTCCTTCTATTTTGAATGACACCCTAGCTGGATAAAATATTCTTGGCTACATATTTTTCTCATGAACACCCTGAATATATCATGCCAGTCCTTTCTGGCCTGCCAGTCTCTGTGGATAGGTCTGCTGCCAATCTAATGTTTCTACCCTTGTAGGTTACAGACCTCTTGTCCTGAGCTGATTTCAGGATTTTCTCTTTGTCTCTGAGATTTGCAAGTTTCACTATTATATGTTGGGGTGTTGACCTATTTTTACTGATTTTGAGGGAGGTTCTTTGTGCTTCCTGGACTTTGATGCCTGTTTCCTTCCCCAGATTAGGGAAGTTTTCCACTATAATTTGCTCCAATATACCTTCTGCCCCTCTCTCTTCTCTTTCCTCTTCTTCTGGTATCCCAATTATTCTAATATTGTTTCACTTTATGGTATCACTTATCACTTTCTTTCAAATTCTCCCCTCATGATCCAGTAGTAGTTTATCTCTCTTTCTCAGCTTCTTTATTCTCCATCATTTTGTCTTCTATATGACTAATTCTCTCTTCTGCCTCATTTATCCTAGCAGTTAGAGCTTCCATTTTTTATTGCATCTCATTAATAGCCTTTTTGGTTTCTAGTTGGTTAGGTTTTAGTTCTTTTGTTTCTCCAGAAAGGGATTCTCTAGTGTCTTCTATGCTTTTTTTCAAGCCCATTCTGCAATTACTTTTAGTCACTATTCTGACACTCCAGTTTCTTATTCAGGTAACTCATATCTACCAGGATGAGGCAAGAAAGTAAAAAGGCAAAGGGAAATCATCCATAGAGGAGCTTTCAGGAAAGGAGAAAGAAATCAAAACCCAAAGAGAAAACAGGGCTTTGATCAAGATTCAATCTCTACGAATCAGCTTTGAAATGTATGCCTTCCAAGAGAAAGAAGGGTGGGGAATATATTTTCCTTTAAGGGCAAAAGGATACAGTTTGTTAGGAAGTAATTACTTTTACTTCAGCTCCTGGGTTTGACACCAGCTTTGCTTCACTGACACTAAGTAGGGATACTGATAGCAGCAGGCAATACTGAAAATTGCTCTGTTCCAAAATGCTTTTTCTTTTTTTTTGAATGCATGACGCAGAGAGGCATGGGAGCATCTGGTGAGTGTTTGGATTATCTCTGCATCTCACACCTCACAGCTTTGTTACAACCAGTGGCAGTACTAGTGGTAATACAATGCAAGTACTATACTCAGGGAATCTCCCTATCACCTGAACAGGCAGAGTCCTGAGGGCACACGATTCAGCTTCAGGCATCATTTTCTTTTCTGTAGCTCTTCACTTAGTATAAACAGTATAGGCAATTGTTTGAATAATAATGAACAAAATCTCTCCTTAGCCACAGTCCAGCTTTTAAAAAACAGATATCAAATAGAATCCTAATTTTAATAATAATGTGGGGTTTTTTGTCCTTCTGTTTTCTTTTTAGTCTGAACATACTGGAAAAGGTTGGTTCATTATTGTGATTCATAAGAAATCACTCTACTTTTTTCCTGCATTAACATTTCAAGAGTGACAATATAACTGTGTTTAGGATTTCAATATCATTATCCCAGTGAAATGGATGTTGCCTTAAGGAAATATTTCAATTTGCCATGATAGAAATCCCAGAACCTAAACTAAATAAGGAAATACTACTGCTACTGCTAATGGTCCCTGGTAAATTACATTTTTTATATTTCTAGTTATCCCTTGTTTTTGATTTGTTTTTGTTTTGATTGTGTCTAGTCTTTGGAGGAGCACAATTCTATCAATAAAGTTTACTACTTTTGCTTTAGCTGTGTGGTTCTCTAGAGGCTCAGTTATCCATTTATTGCTTTTTGTGGAAAAAAAATAAAAGGTAGATAAATTACAATAATGCAAACTTGAAATATATAAGTATCACATGAAATTGCAAAAATAAATATGCTTGATCATGAAAAAAGTAAGCTATCAAAATGAGTATAAGTTATTATTTCAGAAATTGCTCAATCATTTTGCATTATAACAGACATTAAGATTTTCTTTATGGAAGAATTCTTAAAATTAATAACTTACTACCCATTTTCCTGACATTTTAGAAAATAATGTTGTGTTCAATTTTAATAATGAAGCAGGTTTTTCAGTTAATATATCAATCTTCTATAAGAACACAGATTGAGGTCACTATAAATGGTTTTAGATAACATTAGGTGAGTCATAAAAGTAATTGAAGGGAGATGAAATTTTAAGATTTAGATGGGGCCAAAGCAAATTCTTGAGACAAATGCAAATTTTCAACCTAATGTTTACAAGATGAAAAGCATCACAATACCTGGAGCCATAGTAATGTCAAATACAAATACTATTATTTACAATTACATTTTTTTCAGAGCCTATTTCTCATAGGATGTAGATGTAGAAATGACCACAAAATAAGTCTAAATACATAGGTGAGTTGGAGAAACTCGTTATTAAATAGATTTGGAAAGTATTTATACCCTTTTATCAGCATATTGTTTTGCCTAACAATCATTTCCCATTCTGACTTCCTAATATCATCCACTTATCATGAAGCTGTGGTTCTTTTGGGGCACCTGGGTGGCTCAGTCGGTTAAGTGTCTGCCTTTGGCTCAGGTTCCCAGGATCAAGCCCCACACTGGGCTCCCTGCTCAGCAGAGAGCCTGCTTCTCCCTCTGCCCCTCACCCCACTCATGTTCTCTCTCTCTCATTCACTTGCTCTCGAATAAATAAATAAATAAAATTTAAAAAAAACAACCTGTCTTCTTTTTCTGTAGATTGCTGTCCTAGGAAATGATACCTAGGAACCATTTGTAATCCTTAGAAGAATGAATAATGAAAGGCAAATATCTGACACCTTAAGGATGACAGAGTAGAGAGGGGGGATCAAAATCTGGATTCTTGATGACATCATTAAACCAGATAAACCAGGGCAACAGCTTGCCTTACTTCTGGTTTTCTTTTCAGTGAGATAAATAATAAATAATAATGATGATGATGATGATGTTTTCATTGTACAAGGCACTTTGAATTGGGTTTTCTGTTTCTATAGCCAATATATTCCTAAAAGATACAATTTCTTATACACACTAACAAACCCTCTCTGGTGATTAGCATGAAATCAAATCAAAAGGGCCAAGAGCTAACAAAATAAAAGGAAATGAAACAATATTGGGACATTCACTCATGATGGTTTGGTCACACCACAAATAACCCAATGTTCAAATAGACACCCACTCATACACACAGACTTGAAAGAAAAGAGGTCTAATTTCATAACCTTTTCCCAAAGTATCTAATGATGGCAAAATAATAAGTTACTTTGATGGCATTGAGACAACAGCATTTATATCAATGATTTAGTACTTTGTAGACCAGATAATCAATAGATTAATTTCATTTTTCAACCAAGTGTTTTAGCATATAGAAGAATAATCTAAGATAATTATGGAAGTTGGTTTGGGTACAAGAATTTCAGTTTTTGTTACCCAGTGGAAGATATTGATTGAGTATATATCCTATATCCCATATCCTCTGAGAAGTGCTAAAATCAAAGAATTGAATAAAACATAGCCTCAATTCTAATAGCACAATGCAGAATTCAAGGTGTCAACACCAATAATTTCTCAGGTCTTCCTCCAAGGTGTATATAAAAGGAAATGGAGTAAATCTCATGCATCTACTTCAGATATAATCTGTGTTGCCAGAGCAACAGAGTGGAAGATTTTTATTCTAAATATGTTTAGAATGCAAATTGTTTTGGAACATAGTTTGTACAGAAATCAGTCAACAGTATGCTATTGTGGATGGTCTAGTTTACAGCAAATTGTTTCATCATGCTTTGTAAGTCTTTTTTTCATATATATCTAATAGAAGAGACATGAAAATCTAATTCAATCATTTGCTTTAGTTAAAAACCCACTGTCAAAAAAGTTTCCATCTTAATGTTATCCTGTAACATCTGAGGATCCATTTTGGCTTACATAATTTTAGCAAAAAGAGCATGAAATGCATTTTCAAATAATGTGTCCACAGTATGTTGGAGTTAAAAATGTTAGGCTATTTATTGTTGTGAGGCACTCAAATTTGAAAGGGACAGCTGATAAAGATGTAATTAAATCTTGCCTGTTAAGGAGTCTTATGAATTATTAAAATCCAGATCTTATTATTCCTTCTTAAATTATTCTTTTCAACTTCTTGTTGCCACATATGCCACCCTCCCTCAAATGTTAAGCAATTACCCTTTTGAGGGTTAAAGAAGTACCTAAAGGGCCCATCTGGAAAGCTGAGATAAGGGCCTATGGTTCAGCTTAAATAGCTGTTGCACCGAGACATTAAGATCGGGTTGGGGAGGAAGCCATTACCTTGAGGTTCTCCGAACAACTAAAAAAGATTTATTCTAGTGCACTTTACATCAGTTCTTGGATGCCTTTCTCTAATTTTGTACAGCTTCATTCTCATCTAACTTCAAAGTGTCGAGTATGTCTTGATATATATGAAATACTGGATTGAAAATTAGATGCAATTTTGCAAACTAAAAAAATATATATACTTTATGAAAGATGGATTAACTGCCTGTTAATTTCATTAAAAAGTGTTAAATAGAAATGATTCTTATTTCGGGACACCTGAATGGCTCAGTTGGTTAAGTGTCTGCCTTCGGCTCAGGTCATGATCTTGGAGTCCCAGTATCAAGCCTGCATCTGGCTCCCTGCTCAGTGGGAGTCTGCTTCTCCCTCTGTCCCTCACCCTGCTCCTGTTTTCACTCTCTGTCTCTCTCTAGAATAAATAAATAAAATTTAAAAAGAAAATGATCTTATTCAAGTTGTCCATACTTAAAGGGTATTTTGAAACAAATTTTCTTATACATATTTACTGTATTCTGAGTTTAATTTCCAGAGGAGAGAAATTTTTCAGTCAATACTTGAGTTGAAAAATAACCATAAACATTCCATTAAAGGAATTTGCTAGGCTAATGCTGTGTCTGGAATTTCACAGAATCACTGACACAAACACATATCATAATTGACACATATAATTTGAACACCAACTGACACATATAATTTGGGCCTATCCTTAATCTAGAAGATTGAATGTTTTCAGGTATGAGTTAAACTTTGGCTTGTGACCCATTTACACAGGGAAGGTTATCCCGCACCTTCACTGAGGTTGGGTTCTTTGATGCTAACAATAGATCCTTTGTCAGGGTGGGGTGAGGGATGGACAATGGCACTGCATGACTAGATAGAAGTTTGTAAAAGTAAACAATTTACTCTAATATCAGTCTTCCATCAAGTAATTGTAAATACATCAGTATCAAGCTGTTTTGGTTTTTTTTTTCATGCATGGTATTAGCAGAAGCATTTCTAAGTATTACAGAGTTAAAGCAGATAGGTGCTAAAATACATCATATGCCTACATATCAATCTAGGCAGTAAAAGAGGTGGTTTAGATCATCGATAAAAACACAAAATATGTTTACAGAGTCATTTGTGCATAGATCCTACAGATAAATGTTTATATAACAGTATTGATTAATTTTTTTTAGCCAAAGCTCTGAATTTGCATGGTCATTTATACCACTATGCCAGAATTCTTCAGGAGTGTACTACTAAATTTTCATCAATGTGTACTGTTTATTTTGTTACAGCAATATCTGTCACCTGGAACATTTCTTTAGTGAGTCATGCAGTGCAATAGAGAGCAAAAATAAAATTTATCTATATATATGTATGTTACATATATAATATATATTGCATATATAATATAATACATATATAACATTATATATTATATAGTAATATAATTTCATATATCATAGAAATGATATATATGATATATAAATGACATATATATAATAGAAATGATATATATGATATATAAATGACATATATATCATATGTATGGTGCCAGGCACTAAACTAAGAATTTTCTTGTATTATCCTATTTAATATTAACAAAAAAGTCTAGAATATAAGTAATACTATCACTACTAGTTTTCAGATGAGGAAATTCTTGGTAGTTTAAAGTAATTTATACATTACAGAGCTAGTAAATGGTGCAATTACGATTCTAACCCTTGCATCAGAGAAAGTTGTGTATTTGCTGGAATAAGTGAGAATTTTGTCTTCTTTTTTTTTTTTAAGATTTATTTACTTACTTGAGAGAGAAAGAGAGACAGAGAGAGAGCATGAGCAGGGGAAAGGGCAGAGGGAGAGGGAGAGAATCTCAAACAGACTCCTTGATGAGCACAGAGCCCGCCACCGGGCTCCATCTCATGACCCTGAGATCATGACCTAAGCTAAAACCAAGAGTTAAACAGACTGAGCCACCTAGGTGCCCCAAGAATTTTGTCTTCTGAGTAAATGTGAGATCAGTGATAAAGGGCAACCATGTGATCATGTGATATTTATTAATAAATCTGTAGACATTTAAAACAAAGTGTTTATGGTTTACGATTATATCATAATTACTACTTGGTTGCATTTTTCAGTTTTTAATTCTTTTAAGTGTGTTTTCACAATTTCAAAATCTAGGGTTTTGTCTCTCATTTCCTCTATTTCACTTTAGACCCTAAAAGATCTACAATTACTTACTTTAAATTGCTTTATGCAACCGTTCCTTATCAACACAGTATCCATCTCCCTCTCTAGGACATGTCATCTAACTCTTCTACAACTGGATCAGCACCACTTTCTCTTCTCAGAAGCACAACTTATATGTATTTATTTGCTCATATCAACTGACTTTATATATAAATACCTAAATTCTTGTGTAAGACTGAACTTGAAAAATGGTGTTCCTCTGTAATGTGGGGGGTAAGAGAGTGGTGTTGAAAGTTCCTAAAGAGTCAAGTTTGGGTAATACAGGGTATAAATTCTGACCAACTTGCTTATCAATTCATTCTCATTTGTCATTCAAGAAAGAAGGTCAAAGAACCTTGGTCAGGGAATGCAGAAACTGGTTGACTCAGTTCAGCTATCTTTACAAACTTGTATCATTCTAGAATCAGTGACATTTGAAATTGAACATTCTTAGCACCTTACTTACCCAAAAAGCTTCTGATTTTCACCTTCAGATCCCATGTTCTTTGAGAGGAAAGTAGAACAACTGAGTCTTATGACCTATGATGGAAGTTAGCCTACAAAGCTAAATCAGGTCTTTAAGATATGTACAGGAAAGAAGGGAAGAAAGGAGAAGGAAGGAAGGGAGAAAAATTCATATATTATTTTGGATGAGTTTTCTGATAGTAAGTAAGAATAATGTTTATTGAATAATTACTTCATGAAAGGACAGACTTAGATTTTGTGGAGTCTAAAAGTTATAAAATGTGAGGGCCCTTTTAAAGAAAGCTTGTATCAAATTCTAAAAATAATATGATCACAGCCACTCCAACACAACTTGACATGAGAAATCACTAATACAAAATGCTCTTATCCTGGGGGTTGGGCACTTTTGCATAAAGAGCCCTGACAATTAACTCCAAAAACTTCAGGTGAGTCTGCCTTTGACAGAGGATTAGACCTGCATTGAGTTTATTCCATCCTCACATCAAATAAATGAGGGAGAAAACAGATCTGGAAATGTTGAATAAGCTGCCCAGGTCCATGCAGTTAGGAAGAGATGAAGCTAGGATGCTGACTCTTGTCCATCAGACTCTGGAGCTCATGCACCCAACTATTGTAGGTACTGTCTGCAGACCTGATTAGCATTTGTAAGTAAATGCTACAAGCAGAGCATGGGAAGAAAGGGGACATCTGGTTAATGCTGGTACTTTTATTAAAGCATAAAAGCTTGTATATTTTTCCTTTTTTCATTGTTTTTATTCCAAGATTGACTTACAGTGTTTCTTAAATGGTATAGTTAGACTGCATTAGGTCCTATATTATGGTGGAAATGTATTCATGACAAAACTTTAAAAAAAAAACAAAATTGAGTGGAACAAGAAATGGTCCAAAAAGTAATTCAGTAATTATCTGAGGAACAAAGACATTTTCATATAGAGGAGAAACTAAATCCCCAATATTTATTCCTATATTCATTATTTAATATGAAAAGACAACGGTGTTCCTAAATAGCTTGAATCTCTTAGATGTATGAGTTTAGTAAATAGGTAACCATTTACTCAACTGTAGAGAAGTAGAATAAAAGGGAAAGTATTAATGCTATGAAGAGATGGGTTCTTTACTCTTTGAAGTAGTGGGAGGTAAAATAATGCAATATGTTATCTTTAGAAAGGGATTTTCAAAATGTTTTCATTGGAGCTCTAGGAATTTCAAGACATTCCTGGACACTGCCTCTCCACCTCAGACACATCTCCACCTATATCATATATTCTAGACACACATTTTTTTAAAGAAAGTAAAGAAATAAAAGCAGATTGTGTTTATAGAGGAGCCCCAGGAATCATGTCCTACAGGTACAAGTAAGGAAAAATAATAACATGCTAGCTTTAGGGGTTTATTGATACATGTGGAACTAACTAAAATCAAATCAACAAAAGTCTTCTTTATACAAATAAATTCCAACTGAGTATGTATGTAATGGACTAGTGGTGTTCTGAGGAAATATCTTCAGATCAACCGAATAAATGATAGTTCATGAGTCAGAATTCCCATGATGACACACGTTTTGAATTTAGAATTTGCAAAATTGGGAGAATTTCAGAAATTGAAATTCATTTTCTAATACCTTATAAAGCTTGAATACCCTATGTTCTTTTTTATTATTATTATGTTATGTTAATCACCATACATTACATCATTAGTTTTTGATGTAGTGTTCCATGATTCATTGTTTGCGTATAACACCCTGTGCTCCATGTAGAACGTGCCCTCTTTAATACCCATCACCAGGCTAACCCATCCTCCCCCAACCCCCAGAACCCTCAGTTTGTTTTTCAGAGTCCATAGTCTCTCATGGTTCATCTCCCCCTCCGATTCCCCCCCTTCATTATCCCCTCCTGCTATCTTTTTTTTTTAACATATAATGAATTATTTGTTTCAGAGGTACAGATCTGTGATTCAACAGTCTTGCACAATTCACAGCGCTCACCATAGCACATATCCTCCCCAACGTCTATCACCCAGCCACCCCATCCCTCCCTCCCCTTCACATATCAGTGAGGTCATATGATACATGTCTTTCTCTGATTGACTTATTTTGCTCAGCATAACACTCTCCAGTTCTATCCACGTCATTGCAAATGGCAAGATTTCATTCCTTTGATGGCTGCATAATATTCCATTCTATATATATACCACATCTTCTTTATCCATTGCTCTGACACTCAGTGTTTTATACTCCAACAACTCAAACTAATGTCATTATTTAATTTTTTTCAAAAAAACAATCTGGAAGTTATGTTTTTTGAGTAAAGAGTAAGACAATTTTTGTTTGCTCTTAAGTCTTGGTTAAGATATGAAGAAGGGGTATTAAGTTGTTGGTAGCCATAATAAAAGTAGAAATGCTAGTATAAAGGACTGGGTGTAGTACAAGTTCAATGAATGTTTATTGAATGATGAATAAAAGAAATTAACTAATTAAACTTCACTAGTGGAGAAAGAGTATTACTCTGACCCTGAAATTCACTGAGAGTTCTTAGCACCTGGGCCTGCATAGCTTCATGAACACTGATTCTTGAATTATGTATTTCTATGTCACAGAAATGATTTTTAGATTGCCTTGAAGGGATTCTAGGAATTTTTTTGATACTGATTAAAGATTTAAACTTTCCAAGGAATCCATGATTTTGTTGTTTTTGTTTGACAAATGTGTAATTCTACATAAAAGTTCAACAAAAAAATACTTCTGATGTCTTAAAAATGGCAATCACCACAGGAATCTTGAGTACATGTGAGACAATCCTGGATATCTCATTAATAGGGCACAGAAGGAGTTTTCAAGGAATGAAGGTACTATGTTAACGAGAGAGGGCTTAATCAGCTTAATCAGTACAAACACTAAAAAAACTTCAATTATAAGCAAGACTGGTAAGGCCTGAGGGTTTTAGGTGGTCAAAAGGTTCACTTTACTTTATCTTCCAAATTTATGGATTTTAAACATCACATACTGATGCTCTGAAGTGTGTAGTAGTCATTAGACATTATTGGGTTGGGTCTGAGTATGATGTCTCCAAAGAAACCTGAAGAACTATTTCTGAAACAAGCTGCAGTCAGTACATGCTACTATGTTATTAAACTACTAGCCATATATCTGTAAATTCATGAAGCCAGGGGCCCAGTCAACCGAGAGGGGGCAGGGAGAGAGAGAGAGAGAGAAGGAGAGATATATCAGGATATTGTATATTGGATATTATGACTTTATTAGACTAACCATGTGTGAACATAAATTGACTTTTGAGTTGTGGTGTCTGCTGACAAGTGGGTTGGGAAGTAAGAGGCATTTTTGCCTCCACACATACCATGGTTCTCATAACATTTTGCTTTTAATAAAGAAAAATTACCCCACTATTTGAGTAAAACTTCTTTAGAATTTTTGTTTAAAAATGTAATATTTTCATTTTTATAGAAAATTAAGCTATTTAATGCCTTATGGATCCGACATGATTATAGGCAGGATCCTGTAAAGAACATTAAAATAATTTGTAATTTAACATTTATTGAGCACAGAAAACATGTTGAACCTTGCCAGCTGGCAGATTTAGATGAACTTTTTGCTTAAAGGGGTTACAAAATAAGAGTAATACACATTTTAAGAAGAGAAAGAACCTAAATGTGCATAGTACATCAATTGTCCGAGTGGAAAATGACTCTCATTTTTCCTATTGAGTTCTATGTTTTATATAATGAGAAACCAAATTCTATTTTGAATATTATATTAACCTTAATGGCACATGTTAGATAATTATAAAATAAGACATCTTAGTCAATTATTGACAAGATGCCCCAGATGAGTAACTCGAAGTACTCAGTAAATAGTGGTTGAATATATGTTTAAATTAATGACTACGATTTTTATTCCTTCTTTTTGTTTGGTATTATCCTCAGAAAGATGATCTACCTTGCATAAGTGTCAAAATTAAAAATGTGCCAATACACATAATTTTATAAATGTAATCAGTCTTATATATCTCCCCCTTGTGGTTGAAAGACAAAAGTTAATTATTTATTAAGAGATTCATGACTCACCCATTTAACTGAATTGATTTTAAAATGTTATGTTGGTATTATCAACAATAGCCAAACTATGGAGATACCCCAAACATCCATAGCCTGATGAATGGTTAAAGAAGATGCAGTATTTATGTATATGTATTTTATACACACACACACACAGACACACACACAGACACACACATGATGGAATATTACTCAGCCATCAAAAAAATGAAATCTTGCCATTTGCAATGACATGGATGGAGCTAGAGTGTATTATGCTAACTGAAATAAGTCAGTCAGAGAAAGACAAATACCATACGATCTCACTCATATGTAGAATTTAAGAAAGAAACATATGAACATATGGGAAGGGGAAAAGAAAAAAAAGGAGGGAAGAAAACAAGCCATAAGAGACTCTCAAAGATAGAGAACAAACCGAGGGCTAATGGAGGGAGATGAGTAGGAGATGGGCTAGATGGGTGATGGGTATTAAGGAGGGCACTTGTGATGAGCACTGAGTATTGTATGTAAGTGATGAATCACTGAATTCTACTCTAGAAACCAATATTGCACTGTATGTTAACTAACCAAAATTAAATCAAAAATAAATAAGTAAAAAATAAGCAATAATAAAAAAAATTAGAAACCGGGTATGTTGTAACCTAAGAAGTATATGATATAGCTAGCATAAGGGTACTCCTTTTGCCAAAATCTGAGCAAATAAATAAGATAAACCCACTTAAAAATAAATAAATAGTAATAAAACAAAATGTTATGCTGAAATGTGCAGGAGTTTTCTAACTAATGTCTCCATATTTGGAATATACTGGGTACTCTAGGAATGTGTATGGAAGGTAGAGTTAGGGAAAGTGTGGAAATTAATGAAAGTGAATGCTTCTTTTTTTTTTAAGATTTTATTTATTTATTTGACAGAGAGAGAGAGGGAGAGCACAAGCAGGGGGAGTGGCAGGCAGAGGGAGAAGCAGGCTCCCCAATGAGCTGGGAGCCCGATGCAGGGCTAAATCCCAGGTCCCTGGGATCATGACCTGAGCTGAAGGCAGCCGCCCAACCGCCCAACCAATCACCTGAGCCATCCAGGTGCCCCTGAATGCTTCTTTTTTAAATGCAACTTCACATATAAAATTTATTAAGGAAATATTATACACTGAGCATCATATTAGGCACTAAGAATCCTAGTTGTGATAAAATACAAAGCACTGGCAGTCAAGCAGTGAACAATTCAGCCACTCTGCAAAGAGAATACTATGTCTCTAAGAATTATGATCTTGAGATTGGAGGTTGTGAAAAAGAGGTAGAGTCAGTCACCTCCTTCAATGTTGATAAAAAGTTTAATTTAAAATATACCTATTGGGATGCCTGGGTGGCTCAGTCGTTAAGTGTCTGCCTTCAGCTCAGGTCATGATCCCAGGGTCCTGGGATCGAGCCCCGCATCAGGCTCCCTGCTCAGCGGAGAGCCTGCTTCTCCCTCTCCCACTCCCCCTGCTTGTGTTCCCTCTCTCACTGTCTCTCTCTCTGTCAAATAAATAAAACCTTTAAAAAATAAATAAATAAAATAAAATATACGTATTTACTTTAAAACTATGTATTTATTCACTGATATATATGAAGGTTTCTAACTTTATTGTGGTAGAAATTTCTCCTATATTATAAAATATTTAAAACAAAAAGCAAAACTGAAAGAACTTTATAAACACTTTATACTTACCACCTAGATTCTTTTTTTAAAAAATTTATTGTTATGTTAATCACCATACATTACATCATTAGTATTTAATATGGTGTTCCATGATTCATTGTTTGCATATAACACCCAGTGCTCCAGTCAGTACATGCCCTCTTTAATACCCATCACCAGGCTAACCCGTCCCCCCACCCCCTCCCCTCTAGAACCCTCAGTTTGTTTCTCAGAGTCCATAGTCTCTCATGGTTCGTCTCCCCCTCCGATTTCCCCCCCCTTCATTTTTCCCTTCCTACTATCTTCTTCTTTATTTTTAACATATAATGAATTATTTGTTTCAGAGGTACAGATTTGTGATTCAACAGTGTTACACAAGTGACAGCGGTCACGAGCGAAATAAGTCAATCAGAGAAAGACATGTATCATGATCTCACTGATATGAGGAATTCTTAATTGCAGGAAACAAACTGAGGGTTGCTGGAGTGGTGGGGGGTGGGAGGGATGGGGTGGCTGGGTGATAGACATTGGGGAGGGTATGTGCTACCACCTAGATTCTATTCCTGTTTTATCTCACATCTATCTAACTATTCATATATAAATATATATATATATTTAATGCACTTAAATTGCAAACAGCAAAACAGTCTTTCCTAAATACCTCAGCATTTATATAATTAGATACTGTATTTGTTGGCAGTATTTTTTAATGTAAAATCAAAATAGAGTAAAATGTACAATGTACATTCTCCAAGTTTAGTCAAAACTTTTGAAGATATAGATAGAACATTAACATAACTTCTGAAAATTCCCTCTTCCCCTTCCCAATAAATTTCTGCCCACTGTTATAATTCCTTTCCAACATAATTTTGTCTGTTCTAAGATACCATGAAAATGTATTTATTGGGCGTAACTTCTTTTGTGTAAGGCATGATTTACTCAACATAATGTCTTCTAGGTTCATTCATTGTTGCTTTTATCAGAAAGTCATACTTTTTGTTGTTAAGTATTCCATTATATGGATATATCAAAGCTAGTTTTTACATGTTTTCCTGATGAATATTTTGGGTTGATTCATTATCACTATTAGAGATTAAACTGCTATGACTCTTATATGTCTTTTTGTTAATATATGTTTTCATTCTCATGGCCCAATATGTAGGAATTGATATGGGCATAAGTGGTTTGTGTTTAGTTTTGTAAGAAACTGCTAATCCTATTTCTAAAGTGATATTGAGAGACAATTCTCCATGAGTCTCTTGTATTTCTGCACTAATCATGCCAGTGAGGCACTTACTACTCTTTGATTCAGACTATCTATAAGATATTTTGTCTAGCAAACAGCCTTGGGAGATAGAGTTAGTATCTCCCCCCAGAGCAAAGAATAGGCTTACTGTCAATTACAAAAGATACAGATGCAGGCTCCCTTAAATCAGGTGTCCTATCTCATAATGCAACCTATTTTGTGTTTAGTTGTCATCTGGTCCTCTTCCCATTGCCCCCTAAGAACCAGTGGGGAAATGCTGATATTCCAGTTACTGCTGTTGCTGTAACAAAACACCCTCTTTCTATGACCCAGTAGTTACCAGTCTACTCCCAACATCCATGAAAGTGTGGCTGACTAATTGTTTACTTGTAAATAGGGTAAAATCTCAGACTCTTCAAAGATTTTGACGAGTTGTAGCCTTTAACATCCCCACCAAGGTGAGATTTCTGGTTGTTACACAACCTTGCCAACATTTAGTGTGGTCAGTCTTTTTAATTTGATCTATTCTGATAGGTGTCTGATGATATTTGATTGTGATTTTAATTTTTTCATTTGCCAGATAAGCAATGAGGTTGAATATTGTTATGTTCACTTCAGATATTCATGAATCTTCTTTTGTAAAGTTTCTACACAAATTTTTTGCCCATCTTTTATTGCTTTATTAATAAAAAAGGGGAATTAGGTATAGGCATAGGTACAGAGATAGATTTTAGATATAAGTCCTAGTCTGGTATGTTTTGTCAATATTTTTCCCAAATATTTTTGTATCTTGTCCATTGATTTCCTTAATAGCTTATTTTGATTAACAGAAGTTATTAATTTTGATGTTTAATTTACTTTTTTTTCTGGTATGGTTATTGCTTTTTACATACTATACTGTATTACGAATAAAAAAAAAATTTGCCTGCCACCAAAACACAAAAATACCCTCCTGTGCTTTTACTTACAAGCTTCTGTCTTTTTTTAAATTAAATTTTTTAGTTAATTGTAGATTCACATACTGTTGTAAGGAATAATACTGAGAGATCCCTTGTACTTCCCACCCAATTTCCCCCAATGGTAGTATCTTGCAAGACTATATAGGACAATAGGGGTGCCTGGGTGTCTCAGTCAGTTAAGCACCTGACTCTTGCTTTTGGCTCAGGTCATGATCTCAGGGTCTTGAGGTCGAGCCCCACATTGGGCTCTGGGCTGGCATGGATCCTGCTTAAGATTCTATCTCTCTCTCTCCTTCTGCCTCCTCCCCCACTTCTCTCTCCCTCTCTTAAAACAAAATAAAACAAAACAAAAAACTACGGTACAATATCCCAATCAGAATATTGATATCAATACAATCAAGATACTGAACACTTCTGTCATCACAAGGCTCCCTTATGTGGCTCTTTTATACCCACACCTACTTCTCTCCTCTCTCCTGCCTCTCCTTAATCCCTGGCAACCACTAATCTGTTTTCCACTTTTATAATTTTGCCATTTCAAGAATATTATATAAATGGAATTGTATAGTTTGAAACCTTTTGAGATTGGTATTTTTTCACTCAACATAATTCCCTGGAGATTGTTATGTCTATGAATAGTTTTTTAAATTATTATTGTTGCTGAGTAATATTCCATGGTATGGAATGGTATGCACCATTCACTCATTGAAGGAGACCTGGGTTGTTTCCAGTTTGTGGCTGTTACAAATAAAGCTAGTATAAACATTTATGCACAGATTTTTGTGTGCACATGAGTTTTTATTTCTCTAGGATAAATACCTCTAGAGTGTAATTGTTGAGTTATATGGTAGTTGCATGTTAAGTTTAAAAAACAAAACCAAACAAACAAACAAAAAACAATTTTTTCCAGAATGGCTATATCATTTTGTATTCCTACCAGCAATGTATGAGTGATCCAGTTTCTTTGCATCATCACCAGGATGTGGTGTTGTCACTAATTTTTTTTTCATTTTAGCTCTATGGCTACCTTAGGAATGTTTTTTCTATTTTTTTTTAAAGATTTTATTTATTTATTTGACAGAGAGAGAGAGAGCAAGAGCACACAAACAGGGGGAGCAACAGAGGGAGAGGGAGAAGCAGGCTACCCACCAAGCAAGAGTCCAATGGGGAACTCGATGCCAGGACCCTGGGATCATGACCAGAGCAGAAGGCAGATGCTTAACCGTCTGAGCCACCCAGGCGTCCCCAATTTTTTCTAAAAGGTAATCTGATGTTTCATGCTGTTTAAATCTATTGGCATATGCTTTGAGTCATGAGTTTAGGAGTATGTTTCCCATTCTGTTATTTTAACTTGGTATGTGGGAGAATCCAAAAAAGAGGAAGTTATAAGAAAAATTGAAAAAACATCAAAATACTTACACTTCCAAAGTGCATTCCACTTTTCTTTTATCGCTCTTTTTTAAATTTGTTATAGCATATTTATTTTGTGACTACAAATTAGATCATTTAGTTGCTTACTGTGTGTATCTTCCTTCACCAGTAGAGGGCAGGAATCCTGTCTGCTATCTCATTCCCCACTCTATTGCTCCTACCAGGTATATTAAGAAGACCTAACAGAAATTAATAAATAATTATTGAATGCTAATATGCTTTCTAAATATGTTCCTATCTTGGATATGTAATTACTCAATAGATGATTTAAAAATAGTAGTTACCAGGCGCCTGGGTGTCTCAGTTGTAATGCATCTGCCTTTGGCTCAGGACATGGTCCTAAGGTCCTGGGGTCGAGCCCCACATAGGGGTCCCTGCTCCGCACGAAGTCTACTTCTCCCTCTCCCACTTCCCCTGCTTGTGTTCCCTCTCTCACCGTGTCTCTCTGTCAAATAAATAAATAAAATCTTTAAAATAAAATAAAAATAAAAATAGTAGTTACATTAATAATTGTTCAGAAATTGTCAGTGAGCATTCTATAAAACTTTCACTTTGAACAGTACATTGATTTAACTCACTTTTTATATGTATACAAGATTCACAACGACCTGAGTTAACTCCCACTGGTTTTTAAGTATCAGAGAAAATCCTGTTCTAATTCAAAAGTGAGCTTTTTCTCCTTGAAAACATTTCCAATGAAAAACACTTTTTTTTTAAAGATTTTATTTATTTATTTGACGGAGAGAGAGACACAGCGAGAGAGGGAACGCAAGCAGGGGGAGTGGGAGAGGGAGAAGCAGGCTGCCCGCGGAGCAGGGAGCCCGATGCGGGGCTTGATCCCAGGACCTGGAATCATGACCTGAGCCGAAGGCAGATGCTTAACGACTGAGCCACCCACGCGCCCTGAAAAACACTTTTTAAAGCTTGAAACTCTAACCTCTCATAAGCAGAAAATGTCTTCCTTCTATAACTTTACATTTAATAATTCTGATAGAAAACTACAGGAGTTATTCAATATTCTTTGCTTCACATGCATTACAGGTGAAGTTCCCCAAGACAGAACTTAAATCCATTCTTAAAAGTTTTCCAGTGAAAAATACTGAACCATCTATGTTTTACCCCCATCCTAATATGTGATTCATTGTCCATACTTGATTCTATCAGTGCCCTGTTTATATGTTCTTGCTGTACAGCAGAGCAGACTTTCCAGCACATGTATTTTTCACCTGAGTACTTGCCTTGGCTGGTGGTGTCTTTTTGCGATCTACTTTGCAAACTGGTATTGCCACAGAATGAACGTCTCTCTGAGCTTAGCTCTCTGACTGATGGCAGCTGGTACAGCAACACCCTAGCTCCCTACAGCCCTGATGGAGAACTCCGAAGCATGTGTTTTACATTGGCTTCCAGATTTCTCCCAGCAGGATTAAGTTCTAGTAACCAACATTGTAAACTTGCTTGGAAATGAATGCCTTATTGGCTGCCTTCCTTTCCCTCTCTTACTTTCTAACTCTTCTACTGATGCTTTTCGGAATCACTTCCAAAATAAATCACTTGGACTCTAATCCTTGTTCAGGGTCTCCTTCTGGAGGAACTGAAAGTAAGATAAAAATTCCTGTTTGAAGTAGAAAATGAATGGCAGTTATTGCTTTCCTTCCAAATATCCCTTAATGCATTGAGTTTAATGAGTGAACTGGATTCTGCCAAGTGCAAATAGAAAGTAGTGCATTGTTGTTTTTCTCCCCTCACTGCAATCCTATTAAACCTACCATGTCAATTCTTCCCTGTCTCTTAGGTAAAAGTCTATGAGGTTTCCATAACTTTTCTGTTCACTTTCAAGTTACTAACCAGTCTCATATTCAAGTATTGGATTGAAACAGAGAAAGAAAAGAGAGGGAAGAATGGATATTTGACTGGAATGTTATAATCTGGAACGGTGAGGCTAATGCCACAGTGCTTGCTCTGTCTCTTCTTGGAGGTATGGTGGACCAAAAATCTCCCCATCCTTGCTGTAGATCTTGCTCAGCACTATTGTCTACAGCAATAATATAGTCTCCAGCTGGCAGCTTACAAACTTTTCCCCTTTCTATATTTGCCCTCTCCTGCACTGGACAGTATACTCCTGCCTCTTTCAACCAGGATCATCTTTCCTCAGGTAGGAAGCCCTTTAGATGGGATCATTTTCAAAATAATTCAAGGCTAGATAACTTCTAGAGTCCCATGAGGTCTCTGTGAATACTGGCTGTGGTCAATGAAAACAGAATTTGCTCCCATCAAAGCCCTCTGTTCTCCTATCAGTCAGGCCGGCTATAGGCAGCCCAGCCTCTTGGCATCAAACTTCTCCAAATGTGTGTCAAAACTAAATGTGGGTCAACACCAAGCCCTGTGCCCTCAACTCCAAAGAACAAGGTCAGTTCTGAACTTCTCTCCCTCCTGTACTCCAGGTTAGTCTACCTCCTGGTAGTAAGATTGGCTATGTTCTGTGAGGGGATTTCTTAAGTCTTCCTGCTTATCTTCAGATACGGAAGGAAAAGGAGAAAAGTACAACTCTTCCTACAGAAACCCATTATGATCTTTCTCCTATTGATCTTTGTACTTCCCTTCATATTGGCTTGAAACAGCTCACAGACAAATGTTTATCCATCTGTATATTTGAGGTACCCCTTTGCAAGTTCTGCACAGCTGCTCTGGGAACTCACTTTCAAATTAGTGGGTATTGAACACTCTTCCTTCTAATCTTTTTGGCCCCAACTAAAATTCTAAAACAGCAGGAAAAGTACCATTGTAACATTCTGCAGTATCTAATTCAAAATCTAAGTAAAGGAACTAAAATTTTTAAGGTTTACAGTATTCCAAAAATTTATGCTACATCTTAACCGTATATTACCTTGTTAGAATTGTCTTATGTATGACCTCATTGATATGAGGAATTCTTAATCTCAGGAAACAAACTGAGGGTTGCTGGAGTGGGGGGTGGGTGGGAGGGATGGGGTGACTGGGTGATAGACACTGGGGAGGGTATATGCTCTGGTAAGCGCTGTGCATTGTGCAAGACTGTTGAATCTCAGATCTGTACCTCTGAAACAAATAATGCAATATATGTTAAGAAAAAAAAAAAGAAGAAGAAGATAGCAGGAGGGGAAGAATGAAGGGGGGGAAATCGGAGGGGGAGACGAACCATGAGAGACGATGGACTCTGAAAAACAAACTGAGGGTTCTAGAGGGGAGGGGGTTGGGAGGATGGGTTAGCCTGGTGATGGGTATTAAGGAGGGCACGTTCTGCATGGAGCACTGGGTGTTATGCACAAACAATGAATCATGGAACACTACATCTAAAACTAATGATGTAATGTATGGTGATTAACATAACAATAAAAAATTTAAAAAAAAAGAATTGTCTTATGTAATACATCATCTGATAATTGTCATCAGTGACACCCAAGTTAGGAATTCAGTTTATGTGTATTTTTCATCAAATTACTTTCTAGGCATTGAGACCAACCTATAAGGTTATAAAGGGAAAGCGTGTTTAAGAAAATACCTGGCCATCTACAGACATTTTCAAGAAATGTTAAAGATGTCTTATTATAAAATAGATTGTGAATCCTAAAATGACAAAAAAAAAGAAATATTGCATATTGTACTCTATAAATTCCTATTACCCAAATTAGAGTTACACATCCAATACCAATTATGATTTCTAAAGCTTCTTTCTACTGTTTTTCCATATTTTCCATTTTTAATAAATACATATTAAATGTGTATAAAATTTGGTTTTAGAAATAAAATTAGCTAAATGAGAATGCAACCTCTGTGTTTTAAGAAATCTTCAAAGGGTTGACATTCTTAAGAGCCAGCTTTGCATTAAGCAGATTAGTAACACCTATTAGTTGATTTGCCAGTTATTTAATAATTATTTTAATAACTGAACAAAAGCAGTAGGCTATTTTACTGCTAGTTCACTCCATGGCTTCTCAAACCAACAAAACATTTGTAAAGATGTTCGCATTTTATTTAAAGCTGAAATATTGATGTGAGATGTGGTTGCAAAGACACTGAATCCAGAGGCATAGTGTTTATGTACAGATATTAAGAATAATGTCTTTTACAGAAACTCATAAACCAGGGATACATGCATTGTCTTTTTCTCTCATCACAAGGTGGGAAGCAGATCCTTTCTTAAATCAGAGGACTATTTAGGACATTCATGTCACTGAAAGGAAAAAGAGATTATTTGGCCAAGGAGGTTACCATTTTATGATAAATAAACATGGGCTTCAGAGATTTACAGAATTTGAGATGGCACATGGTAGTATAAGTTTTTTTTTCCTATTTTCTTTTAAATGAAGAATTCCTTGAAATAGGTTAAAAAAATCAATTAATTTAAATAGCTCTTTGCAGTAATATAGGAATTTATGTCCTTTTTCTACAGTTGAGACTAAAATTGTCCTCTTGATTGTAGAAAGTAATTGGTCCTTAAAAACGCACTCTTAAAAGATGCTATTGTCTTATTCCATAGAAGTAGTTAAAGTGTATTTGCTGGAAAGTAAAATCATATACGTTGAACCTGTCATTGGCTTTCCTCTGTTTGCAAATAAAAAGTTGCCTTTTTTCAATGCCAGGCAGTAAACTGAACCTGAATTCTAAGAATGATACTGTGAACTTTCTCATTTATATCATCAGGAATGGTAAGGTTCTGCAATTAGAACTTAGCTGACAATCTGGGTGATGAAGGAGGCACAAAAAAGACTTCTGATTGCTCTTAAACAACTGTATCTTTGGCTTTGCATAGTTTCAGCAACATTAAGGTTTTTTGTTTTTTTTTCAGCAAAGGACTTACAAAAATAGAGGAAGCAGCTTAGACCATTATTGTCTCACATTTAGGATGTGTGCTAACGTTCTCAGGGTGATACACAATGAGCAAGAAAAGAAAACAAGAATTAATAAGAGTGGGAGTCAGGAGTTCCTTTCAGAGGCTACAGAGAGAGGGGAGGCTCACCCACTTCCTGGGGTCTGAGCAGTTTAGCAAAGAGAAAGAGGAAGAGAACAGAGCACAGCATTATGATATGTTAGTAACTACTGCACCATCTCTTCAAAATATTAATAAAAACCTGCAGTAAGGTTTACATTATTTTTTAAAGATTTCTGTAATTTAGGTTTTATTTGGGTGTCTCAGGCATCAAGAACAGGCTTCAAGGTGGGCAACCAATGTGCAGGTTGCATATAGGTAACAGAATTAATGTTTTTTTCCCTAGTAGAAAGCTTAGAGAAATATCAGAAAGAGCCAAGATCATTTGGTCTCACAATTAATTACCATTTTATTGACAATTTTAAAAGGTGATACTCTAAGAATTTTGTGTGCCTACTTAGTTTCTTCTTCCTGGAGTACCTGTTTGCAGAGTTAACTCTCATCACAATTTCAGATGAAAGAAAAGACACTGTATTTTGTGCTATTTTGTGTGAGCTTGTGTATTCATTTCTGTTTGGTGTCATAACAGATTGCCACAAACTAAGTGACTTAAAAAAACATACGCAAATTTATTATCTTACAGTCCTGGAGGTCAGATGTCCGACACAAGTGTCATCAAGCTAAAATCAGGTCTTGGAAGGTCTGGGCTCCCTTCTGGAGGCTAGAAGGAAGAACTGTTTTCTCGCTTTTTCCAGCTTCTAGAGGCTGCCCTTATTTGTTAGCTCATGGCCCCTTCCTCCACTTTCAAAGCCAACAATGGTGGGTGGAGTCTTCCTGTCACTTTTCTCTGAACCACTCTTCTGCCTTCTTATTTTAAGGACTCATGTGATCAGATTGGGCCCATATGGATAACCCAGAATAATCTACCCATTTCAGGGTTGGCTGATTAGCAACATGAATTGCTTTTGTAACCTTAATTTTCTTTTATCACCTAAACTAAAATATTCATGGGTTCTAGGGATTAGGGTATGAAATCTTTGGTGGGGGTCTTTATTCTGCCTACCAATTCCTGCCCTGCCTACCAATTAGGTTTAGTTGTGAGTAATTGAAATTCAAAATAATAATGATTTAAATAAACTAAATTTTTTAAAATTTAAATAAACATAAATGTCCTAATGGAATGACTATCATCTTTATGTTATAGATATTGGAATTAATAACATCAATGTATCACATGGACTATAGATATTATTAAAAGATGAGTTTGCGGGGCACCTGGGTGGCTCAGTCGTTAAGCGTCTGTCTGCCTTCGGCTCAGGTCATGATTTCAGGGTCCTGGGATGGAGCCCCACCTTGGGCTCCGTGCTTGGCAGGAAGCCTGCTTCTTCTCCCTCTCCCACTCCCCCTGCTTGTGTTCCCTCTCTTGCTGTGCCTTTCTCTGTCAAATGAATAAATAAAATCTTAAAAAAAAAAAAAATGAGTTTGCAAATGTCAAGATTTCGTGTTGTTCTTTCTTTTTCCATTTTAACACCAACACAGATTTCTAAAATAGGCTAATTCTATGTATATATTAAGTCATTATAACCAGTCATTTTTATTAGGTTAGTACAAAACAGAACTGTATTATAAAGAGGGACAAAAAGAACAAAAGCAAAGATCACTTTTCAACGATTTGTATTAACATCACATAGCAACAAGCTGCATTGATAGCAAGTTGCAATGATATCAATCACAAAAAAATGTGTTTTTTAGAAGATTTCTTGGTTATATGGGCATAGCATTATATTTTAAAAGGCTTTTGAGGAACTGAAGCTCCAAAAGCACCTTAATGGACAGAAATAATAAAACTAATTCTTTTTTTTTTTTAAAGATTTTATTTATTTATTTGAGAGAGAGAGAATGAGAGACAGAGAGCATGAGAGGGAGGAGGGTCAGAGGGAGAAGCAGACTCCCCGCCGAGCAGGGAGCCTGATGCGGGACTCGATCCAGGGACTCCAGGATCGTGACCTGAGCCGAAGGCAGTCGCTTAACCAACTGAGCCAACCAGGAGCCCAAAACTAATTCTTAAAAGAAGAAATTTAGTAAGGATAACTTTTGAGTTAAACAATACAAAGAGACAGAATAAGGATATAGTATTTTAGCAGACACATCTATTTAATTTTCTTTAGTTGGTAGTAGAGACAGGATGTGTTAACAATGTAATAGCCACATGCTAACTACATTCTAAAATGAATAAGTAGCATGATAAAGAGAATATTTTCTTAAAGGGGAAGGCAGTTATGGCATCCTGGGCTGTTCAGACCACACCTGAATAAACGTACAATTCTGAACACAGTAGCAAGAAGGGAATATTTAAGCCAGAACACTTCCAGAGGAGATTAAACCAGAGAGTAAAAAGCCTGACGTTGTACCAGTTCAAAAACCAAACTGTGTGTCTTGTAGAGATAAACATATAGGAAATGTGATAGCTGTCTTAAAATGTCTAAGGTGTATTGGGTTAAAGGACATAAACCTGGTCCATGTATTTTCAGTGGATAGGACTCAGACCAGAGAGGGAGATTTTGGTTCTGTATAAGATCAGTATTTTTCTAATAATTAGAGCTTTCTGGAAATAGAATAGACTACATCTGTACAAAGTGAATTAGCTGCTACAAAATTGTACCTGCACAAACTAAGAATTTATTTTCCAAGAACATTTCTAGAGAAGATTTAGGACTAATCCTTAGATGTCTTCTAACCCTCTTTGACCAATCCCTCTTGTATTACTAAGTAGAGCATGAATGCCACTCTCATATATGACATCCTTATTCTTTGGTTCTTGATATTCTATTTGTCAGACTATTGTGATGTAGATTCTTTTAGCCAGTATGTTAGGAGTAGAATTCTGTGCATTGTATTCTAGCCAATAAAAACCAGAATATATTTTAACTATTATTAGTGGTAGTATATATAACCCAAGAATATATCTTATTGGTACCTTGATGTCAAAGATAGCATTAAACTCAAGAATTCAGGTGAAATTGTGTGGACATGATATCAACAATAGTCATTCTCAGGATTTCCATAGGATTTCCTTCTTTCTTTGAAATGAGAGTAAATAAGATTACCAACTTAGATAACCCATAATATCCCTAAAATTACTATAGGAGGGAGGTCTTCTGAAAATGAGGAATGCATTTTATAACAGGTAGGATGGAAGCTTGTATTTATTTTGTTTGAACAGCTTCTGTTAAAAAAGAGTAGCTAATGTAAGATCAATATTTCTACCCAGAAAAACAAAGAAAGTTAAGACAACACACACACACACAACCACCACCACCACCAATAACAACAACAACAAACAAGCTGTTTGAAGACATGGGAAAGAAGCAAAGCAGCCAGACCAAAGGGACCAAGACCCCAGGAAGAAGGGACATATGTTATGGTGAGTCCCAAACTGTCTGACACTTTTCCTACCCAGGCATTTTCAACTGGGCAGTGAACTTCAGCTCAGTGTTTTCTGCGGTCTCATAATGCTAGGCAGATAAAAAATGGAGTTGAGGTTTACCAAGACAGCCATCATATTAAAAGGTAAGATTAAAAAAAAAAAAATGTCGGGGCACCTGGGTGGCTCAGTCGGTTAGGCGTCTGCCTTCGGCTCAGGTCATGATCCCAGGGTCCTGGGATCGAGCCCTGCATCGGGTTCCCTGCTCCGCGGGAAGCCTGCTTCTCCCTCTCCCACTCCCCCTGCTGTGTTCCCTCTCTCGCTGTGTCTCTCTCTGTCAAATAAATAAATAAAATCTTTAAAAAAACAAAACAAAATGAAACAAAACAAAAAAATGTCATCTGTAGAAAAATGAGTGGTATTTTGGGCTGTTTGTTCCCTCAAGGCATCCTGCCAATTCCTTAACTGTGCACAAAATGCTGAAAACTTAAGCATAAATTGACATATGAGAGGCTAAAAATTAATCAAGGACTTCAGTAGTCCCACATGGATGAGGAAACAAAAATTAGAACTCATGGCTTTCCAAAGAAAATGGGCTCTGGTAATCAAACCTAGACTTTCAGTTGAAACTACAAAGGACCACACCTTAGGAGTAAGAGAAAACCAAAATAGAGAAGCCTTAAAAAATACAAAATACAAAACCTGAAACACAGTCTTTAATCATCTCTATCACAGACTGGATTAAGTTTATTTCCCACTAATTTAACTGCTTTCGAAAAGAAACATAGATCACTTCTAAGGAAAATTGGCATCGTTCAAAGGCTAAATAGTTTTTATGCACAATGTCTGGAATTTAATTTTAAAACTCACAAGCTATGCCAAGAGATAAGATCAAGTAGCTGAAAATCATAGTGGAAAGAAATAGAAAATAGAAATAAATCCACAGGCTATTCAGATACTGGAAACATTAGACACTGTGCTATTCTGATATTAATGTATCCATGGCTATAATTATAAATGTACTGTGAAAACTGTGATTAGTATATTTTAAAAATAGCTGGAAAGGTTGAAAATTATACCTAAAAATAGAATCCATAAAGGAGAATTAAGCAGAAATACTAGAACTAAAAAATATCATAAGTGAAATTAAGAAATCAATAGAATGTTAAACAGCAATCTAATTAGTAGAACAGTAGAAAATAACCACACTGAATCAGAGAGAGTAAAAAGAGCACAAATATAGAAATAAACTTCAGAGCCAATTAAGACATGATAAAAACTTCTATCATAGGTGTAATTGGTATTCAGAAGATATAAATAATATTTGAAAATATGTTGATCAAGACTTTTCCAAACTGATGGAAAATATTAAGCCACAAATTAAAGAAGCTCTATGATCCACCTACAGGATAAATTTAAAACACATCTAAGTATACCATAAAAAATATAAAACGTATAAAAAATAAAAAATGAAAGAGAGAAAGAAAGGTAAGAATAAAATAAAAAAAGAAAGGATATATTACTTTCAAAGAGGCAACAACACCTAACAGCTGACTTTTAAACCAAAATGACTGCAACCAGAAGAAACTGAGATGACATCTTTGAAAGAGCTAACACAAAACAAAACAAAACAACAAAAACAACAGACAAAAAAACTAACCCAGACAAAAAAAATATTCTTTTTTTAAAGTTTATTTATTTAAGCAATTTCTACACCCAACATGGGGCTCAAACTCACAACCCCAAGATCAAGAGCTACATGCTCTACCAACTGAGCCAGCCAGGCACCCCTGAAAAAAATTATCTTCATAATGAAGGCTAAGTGAAGATATTTTCAAGCAAATAAAAACTGAGCAAATTCATCATCTGCAATATGACATATATACATATATAAAAGTGTCAATGACTAATAAAGAGTTGTATTGTACAAGGTTAGACAAATAACCCAATGGAGTTGCCTCAACAATAGTTGGCAAACCATGAGTTGTGAATCTGCTGTCTGTTTTTATAAAGGTTTATTGGAACACAACCATAGCCATTCATTTACATATGGTCCACAGCTATTTTTGCATCCCGATGGTTGAGTTGAGTAGTTGTGACAAATACCATATGATCCACATGTCTAAAATATTTAATATCTGACCATTGAGAACTATTTGCTGATTCATATATATATTTCCCCTTGATTTATGACAAATGTAATACTGCTATGCAACAAGCAAAGTATGTTCATTTCAATAAACTTTGCCAAGTTATCATAAGTACTTCAAGAAACGTAACTCTTGACCCATCCTTCGCATCACATTCAAGACCAGTTCTAAGAAAAGTGCAGATCTAAATATAAAAGGTCAAGTTTGTATAAGTTTTTGGAATTAACTATAGGAGGATATCATTATAACCTTGGAATAAGCCAAGAGTTGTTGAACAGGAAACAAAGAGCACTAATTAATGTGGAAACCATGGATAAATCCGACTTCATTTAAATTAAGAATTTTTTTATCAAGAGAGAACATTGAGAAGAGGGTGAAAAGGCAGCCTACTGATTGAGAGAAGATACTATCAATTAATCAGCATTTATCTAGCTGCACAAATAGATATGTGTAAAGGACTTACATGAATATATAAAGACCTACATAAAACAATGAGGAAAAGACAAATTTATGAAAATATGTCACAGACTCTAACAGTTATTTCACAAGAAATGATATAAAATTTCCAATGAATATGTGGAAAAAGTGTTCAAATCAACAGTCATAAGCAAATATTCATGAAAAAATGAAAACTAAACCACAATAACATACTTCTACATTCTCATCAGAAATATACACTTTTTAAAAACTGACAATAATAAGTATCATTAAAGAGTTGAAGTAGCTGGAGCTCTTTTACACTGGTTGAAGTATAATTTATACAATCACTTGGGAAAATTGATTAATAGCATCTATCAAAAGGAGATTATACGCACTTTATGCACTCAGTAATTCTATTCCAACAGAAATACATTCATATGTGCACCAAAGGACAAGAACACAAATGTCTATAGCAACACTTCTGTAATCACCCCCAAATGGAAATCACCTAGATGTTTATGAACATTAGAAAGAATAAATAAAGGAGGTTGAATTAATTAATAAGATACTTTTAAACGATGAAAACATCTATAATATACATATAATAATACAGATGAATTTCACAATGTTCAATGAAGAAAATGAAACAAAAATGCCTGCTGTATGATTTTAGTAACATATATTTCAAAAGTAAGCAAAATCAATCTATGATGATAGGCCTTAGTAGTTATCTTAGTAGTTATCTTTGGGAAGGGGGTGTAATTCAAGTGAAGAGGCATGAAGGGGCTTTTGGAGCATTGGTGATATTCTACTTCTTAATCAGGATAGTAGTCACACAGGTGTGTTCACTTTGTGAAAATTAATTGATATCGATATTTATAAGTTATGTGCTTTTTTGGATGAATGTAATATGTCAATAAAAAGTTACCTTAAAACGTGACCTCATCTTATACCTCAGCTACTGAAGTAGATCATAATGTTTGCTATTATCACTACTATTCGTCAAAAATTAAGAGAACTTTTTAATGATTGTTTTATACAATAAATTATATATATATAATTTCATACATATTTTTCCAATTATTTAATATATTTTAATATATAAAATAATCTTGCAATAATTTATATATATTAATTTTATATATAAATAATTACATATATAATTTTATATTGTATAATTTTCTAATGTTTATATAATGAATAGGAATTACTTCTATAATAATAAAAGAAAATAAATTAAACTTATTTTATAGTAACACAGTTGGGCATTTGGTCTCAGCTATGCAAGCTCTATTTTTTGATATATTTATTCTCTTCACAATTCCCTGAATTATGTGTACAACTGACTTCCAACTACAATACATTCTTCCAAACTACTCTTACAAAAGGCATCATGAGAAATGCCTATTATGATGTGGTATCAGAGATTTTATTGTCTAATCTGCCTTTAGATAGGTAATGTAGCATTGACTTCTTAGACTTTCCTTGACTTTTAGTCTTACCTTTACACTACAAGTAGCCTTGTCCTCTACGCACATTTTCCCCTTTTTATCACCATTTCACTTCTTTTCCCTTACTATCTCACTTGCATCTATCCCTGAATTGGGCAAACAAAGTTAAAAACCACCTGATATTCTGCATTCCTGAATTTTACTATTTAAATGATTTATACATCCTTCCACATGGATATAATTTTTCCTCATGGGTATAAAATAACTTTTTTCCTACTTTGTAGACCATCAGTGTCCCTTGTTTTTCATGTTAAATTAAACTTGTTCTCCTCCTTCCAGTTCATCACTTTTCCTTGTCCTTTTTATCTTTTTTCAGTCTGTAATAATTCTCTTTTGAATGGAGTTTTTCATTTAAATACCAAATAATGATTTATTAGCATCTCAGCTTTTATTTGTTTTCATTTGCTTGGAGTCTATCATTGTAGGCACTTGAATACCAAATTCATCCTGTATGCTCAGAGAAGTAACCACATATCATATGGAGCAAGGCACTTCAATTATTAAGTTTATCCTACACTTGGGGACCAGAGTAGAATGGGCCAAGCCTTGGAGGCAGAATTAGAGCTTCTTGAGCTACAAATAGTGATCATTTTTATTTTCAATTATTCTCTTAAAGAAGTTATTATAGGGAGCGCCTGGGTGGTTCAGTCGGTTGAGTGCCTGACTCTTGATTTCGTGCAGGTCATGATCTCATGTCGTGGGATCGAGCCATGTCCGACCCCACGCTCAGCACAGTCTGCTTGTCCCCCTCCTTCTGCTCCTCCCCCTGCTTCTCCCCCTGCTCTCTCTCTCTTTCAAATAAATAAATAAAATCTTTTTTAAAAAAAAGAAAAAAGAAGTTACTATATTTAAAGTAAAGCTCACATAGCTACAAACTGAAGGACTTCTGTCTACCTTCAAAGATGACTACCCAAGGAGACAAAGGTTATACAGCAGACAGCATCTTAGTTTGTACTACAGCATAATTTGCAAATAGGTCCAATGTATAAAAGGCTTTGAACTCATCAAAATAAGGAAAATATCATCAAAGCAACACAAAATAAGTAGCCTATAATAGTTTATAAAGTTGTATGGACCACCATAATGAGGAGCCATGAGATTCTCTTAGTTGCTGTACAAAGCAACAGCAGACATCTTTTTCAGACAAAAAGGTACCAGATTATTCTTCAAACAGCTCTAAATCTGATCTGTCTGAAAAACTGATGACATTCAGAACAATTTTTAAACAAAGATGGAGGAGGAACATCGACCTCTCACCCCCTCCTTGATTCTACCCAAAGGAATGCAAGTTCAGGAAGGATGACAAAGCTTCCTAATCACTCCATCAGTGATAAAAAGTTGTTCGAGAGTATTCTCTGCTTCTACTATCTTGGGTGTTCTTTATTACAGGTTATATATTCTGAGCGAAGAAAAGAGTATAGGTTATTTTGGCAAATCCCTTGAAGGCATACATACTTCATTCCATGCAACAGAGCCCCTTTTTGGTATTTACTAAAACTGTTTACAGCTTACCTGAAAATCCTAAATTTGATTTTCAGTGTTCTCCATTCAGTTCCATCATATCATTTGCAATGGCTACTAATTATGAGCTGTGTGGAAGATCGAGCAATATCCCAGTTTGCCCCCCCCCCCCCGTGGATATTACCTTCATTCAACTATCTGAAAGATGAGTAGCAAGTACTAATATATTTTTTTACATTATTCAGAGCCAGTCTTTTATGAAGGCAGGTGGGGAATCACTTAAACGGTATGAATACAGGGATTTTCACAAGGCTAGCTAAAACAAACCAAACTCTCTTAACTTCTATTAAGGATCAGCAAGCTGTTTTCTGTAAACAGCCAGATAGTAAATATTTTAGGTTTGCAGGTCACACTCTTTTGTTGCGACTACTCAACTGTGCTGTAGTAGCATGAAAGCAGCTATAGCAGCCATAAATACACAAATGGGCATGGCCACGTTCCAATAAAACTTTATTTACAAAAACAGGTGTCTGGCTAAATTTGGCCAGTGGTCCATAGTTGGCTGATCCCTTTTGCTAGGTTGTTCCTGAAATTCTATTACTCCTTTATTGTAAGACAGTGATCTTTTTGATAATATAGCTGACACTCTATTACTATCAGCCATCATTTACAATGTTTTAGAAATGATCTTTCAGTTCCCAAAAGAGCAGATTTCAAAAAGGACAAAAGAAAACAATACTGAGAGACTGAGGCAGAAAGAAAGCCTGTATTTGGCCCCAACTATTAGAACAACTGATGAAAAAAAGTACTAACTAGAAACAGAAGACAAACCTCAGTGAAGTAAGAACTCCAGTGTCCATGTCAACTCACTTACGCATTCATTCATTTACTCAGCTATTCAGCCAGAATTTTTTGAGCACGCATTATGTCAAGGAGCACTATACGAGGTATAAGGATAGGGCAGTGAATACGTGTCAGCCATAGTCCAGGCCTTAACAGAGTTTTAAATCTAGTAGGAAATATGGACACCAGGGACATAATTTAAAAAATAATGAAGGCTATGAACACAGACAATGGGAGACCCTATGTAGAAGGCCAGGGTGACGTGGGATGGAGGTGCTGAGAAGACATCTCTGAGGGAGATATCTCTGAGCGAGTGATAGAATGTAAAGAGTAAGTCAGAATTGGCCAGGTGAGGAGGACTGAGAGAGAGTAAGAGTAAGGTTACTAAGAGTTCTATTATTCAAATAGCTGTCCATTTTCTAAAGTCAGATCTTTCATATTTGTTCTTAATTAAGATACTGAGGTTAGCCTTGTTGTACTTGGTACAATAGAATAATATTTTCCTACTGTGAGTACTGGATGGATACTTCTGATGCTTTGAGACAGAAATAAAAATTCGTGCAACCCCCTTGAATGAGCTCTCCTGGCCTCTAAGCCAAAATTTTGCCTAGTTTCATGTTTGACTTCCATCTGTTTAGCAAATGCAATCAGTTCATTGAGACTAAATGAAAGACATAAGGGGAAAATTTTAGCCAGTGAAAGTTAGGTTAATGAACACAAAGAAAAAAAGAGAAAGAAAGAAAGAAAGAAAGAAAGAAAGAAAGAAAGAAAGAAAGAAAGAAAGAGAGAGAGAGAGAGAGAAAGAAAAGAAGGAGGGGAGGAAGGAAGAAGGGGAAAAAAGTGTTGGTGTGGAGAGATCCTGACTACTGACTAATAGCAGAAAAATATCTTCAGTTTATTTCTGAAGAGCTTTAAACTTAAAATGCCACCCAAAAGGCATTTGGGGAATTGTTTGGTGAGTAAATGTCATACCTGTAAGAAGAAAGACTAATAGACTCTCTGAACTGTAATGGCCTGGCCTCAGTAAAATACACACTCAAGTTTTATAAGACTTATTCATAGTGTAATGGGTAAAATTTTTGTCTCAATACTATAGTGTTCCTGATAAATACTGCACTTGTTTCTTTATGTTACAGTATTCAAAACTCTGTATATTGTGGGTGATACACTACAGGTTTACAAGACTTGGGTCAAGAGAATTGGTACAACCCCGAGGCTTGCTTTATGATCCTATCTGACATTTTCATTCAGCAGCCATGCCTGCAACTTCAGCAAACAGTGTAACATAAAAGGGCAAATGCATTTATACAATCATCATCTCTCATCACGTATCTATATGGCTGTGAGGGTCACCAAGGCTCAGTGGTCCTGAGGTCCCACATTCAATATTTATCCTCAAGTCTCCTGGAGAGATTTCAACCTCAGATCTAGTAGTTGGACCCTGATAGATCCAGGCAGTTATTTCCTGAATGGAATATTAGTGCATCACTCTTGGCAAGGGGATCACTGATGAATTTCAAAAGATAATTAATATAAGCTTTGATATCATCACCAAGAAACACACGTTGAGGAACCAGCTCTACGGGCCACTGGGAAAACTATTTCAAATTCAGTTATTTCTCATTAAGAGCTCATATCATACAAATAGCAATCCACAGGTGGTTAACTCCTAGTTATCTTTCAGATATCAATGCAATGGTCACTTGGGTAGAGATTCCTTTTTTCATCTTCCAAACAAATGTGAATCCTCCACTTAAAACTTCTCATAGACTAAGGTTCTTCTCTTTTTCTGTAGTACTTATCACATTGGTATTTTACCCTTACCTAACTCATTACTGCATAAATATCAGCCTTCCACAAAATACCATAAATGATATGAGTATGAGGACAACGTCTAGTTTTGCCCACCTTTGTGTCCCAGAGGTGTTTACAACATCACATAATGGATGTTGAAAACTATTTATTGAATGAATAAATCAATGAATTGGCGAGTGAATAAAACCAATAGATTTATAGAAGGCAAAATACATTTATGGAAGGCAGCTGTCTAAATACTTTGATTTGGAGAGCATAGTCAAAGGAATCCTCTTAAAAAATGTATACACAATTAGATTGCTAAACGCACTTAATTAAAAATATTAGAAGCTTAGTCTTTTCTTAGGAATTTTCTGGTAAAATGCAATTATTCATAAGTAAAGGTACTGTATTAGATAATCTATAGCTGGGTTCATTAAAATCTGTCCATGTCTGGATCTGTCAATGAATAGGGAAAATTTCAAGATCCTCTTTTTCAGACTAAACCTTAGTGTCTGGTAAATTACCAGAGTGAGTGGTGAATGAGTGAATGAAGCAGGGAAAGAAGTAGGGTAGGGAATTGAAAGCCACCATAGTGTAGTGGTCTACAGCTTGGCATTAGCACTACATTGTTGAGATTCATAAACCTCTCTCTAACGTGCATTCACTCTGTGTCCTATGCAATTTATTTAATCCCATTGGGGCTTCACTTTCTTCATCTATAAAATGGGCTTATTAATGTGTCTGTGCATTAGGCAATTGACAGGATTATTTACAGCTATGTATGCAAAGTGCTTGGAACAGTGGCACTCACATTGTCAGTGCTGTGTTAGTGTTCACAATTAATGTTCCACTCTTCTCAGCTTAATATCTTTTAGGCCAGAGGCTCTTTTCAGAACCATAACCCTTTAGGATGTGACCATTTTAGAAAGAATATAAAGTTGTGAGCCAACATTTAGGAGATACTGCAGAAGGCAGTTTGCACAGAGATCTTCATGTTGAGTTTTTAGCATTTGTATTTCCTGTGGTAAATGATAAAAAGTGTTAGGATGGATAGCAAAACTGAGGAAGTGATATAATTAAAATATTTTTACCACAATTTCTTTTTCTATGTTCTAAGTGCTCCATATCTGTATTTGTATTTTATAGACAGTAATTAAGCAAACAATAAGCAAAAATATGGATGCCATCATTTCTTTAAACACACATGCATGCATGCATACATACGTATATACATACATAAAAATGAAGTAAGGTCTTATAGTGCCAACTCTATCTGCCTCATCACCCCTTATGGGGTCAGAATGGCTACCAAGTGGCACTCAGATTTCAAATTGCTTTGCAAATTGGTTAAGTCATCTGATTTCCCAAAATGCTATTGTCTCCTAAACTTTGTTACATTGCAGAACAGCTTCTTCTCTCTCTTTATGTTTCTAAATACTTGGAGGTTCTATGACCTTCACTGTACAATCTAATTAATGCTCACCCTTTTAAGTATAAGTTAAATAATATATACATATTGGTTCTATTTTAATACAAATAGTAATTATTTTGTTTTCATTCTGTATCCCAAAATACTTTAAGGAAAGAAACTGCCTTGAAGCTGTCCCAAAGATATCAGTCTTAATGCCAGTCCTTCTATACTGAAACTGGAGGAAAACATTAAAAGATTTAAAAGAATTTGAAAAATTGCTATTAAAACTTTGTGCACTCATGTTCTGCTTTTCATACTCATTAGCCTGCAACATTAAAGGACAAATTTTAAATATCTATTAACAGTTATGATTTTCTAAAACATCCACTATCTCCCTAAAGCTGTCATATTCAAGACAAGCATGGCATGAGAGAAACATGGTTCAGTGAATAAGAAAGGAATCATAGAATCATAAAGCAAATACACTGGGCTTACTGTTTCAGGATTGAATGAATTTGAGAAAATTGAAAAGGAATTTTCAAATGTCAGAAAATGCCAGTATACTAAAATTGTTAGACAAGGCATAGGCATTAAAAAGATGCTTCAATCTCAATAAATATGCCAAACCAAAATGCATACACAATTTAAGGTTTAAATTTATTGAAATCTGGCTACATTTGAAACTGGATCAGTGTATTTATAGTTTATTCGTTCAGGGTCCAAAAATTTATTATATGTCATTGTTCTGCACGAAGGAGCTATAAGGGTTAAAATAAACCTCAGTTCACAAGTGACTTAACATTATATTGAGTTCCATGGACACTGGTCAGGTAAGCAAGTTGAGCTGCAAGAAAGAAGGGATTTTCAGCTATGTAAAAAATGAGTGAGAGTGGAGGAAATAGAGAGGAAAAAATGTACCATGCATATTGGCAATGTTCTAATGACCTTGAGAAGAAAAATTTCAAAGGAGTTGTGAGACTGAAGCCTGTCAAAATAAGTTGAGAACATAACACAAGTGGGGAAGATGAAAGAAACAGAATCTTGGTAAGAGACAAACAAATGGTGCATAAGATCACTTAATTTTGTTTTACTACCTCAGTCTCAAACTGCCTGGTGACCCAGTCTCAAAGTCCCTGGTGACTTTGGTTTTACCAAAAGAATGCTGAATGCTGAACTTGGCCTCTTCTCCCAGAACACTGACAGAGCTGGAGTCTTACAACAGAGGCAGGATATTTGAGTTTTCTAGCTCGACGGGAAAGACCTAAAAACATTGGCATTTGGCTTTTCAAACAAATGGTCCCCCTCAGATGATCCTACAGGGAAGCTCAAATTGAACAGCCCTAGCCACACACCCAGAGATTCCAAACAGAATTTTAGATACCCCTTCTTTACATAGTACATACCATGTATTACCTCTCATCTGAGAGATAATATGTCATAATGGTTAAGACTCTAGATTTCAGATCTAGACTGTTCTGGATTAAAATTACAACTTAACCACTAACTACATGGTACCATGGGCAATATACAGAATTTTCCTTTTCTCTAAAATGAAGATTATTAAGATTCCTACCTGGAAGAGTTGTGTGAAGTTAATGAGTAACAGAAAAGAAGGTCTTAGCAATGTCACCAATTAATATTATTGTTTTATGAATCCAGATGAGTACAACACAAAAAAGATAAAGAATTTAGTGAAAAAGGAATATTGAGGAAAAAAGAAAATAAAACTATTATAATTCTCAAAAAGATAAGAAGATACTGAATCCATAAAATAATAATAAAAAAGATGCTCTCGATAATACCAGAGAACAACAAAAAATTGAAAATAAAAAATTTGCAGTAGAAATGAAAAATGCAATAGAAATATTGGGAGAAAAAAAAAGGAGCAAAGAGAAAACAAGAGAGTAAATAGGGAGAAAAGACTAGAAAGTTAGAAGTCCAATCCAGAAGTTTCAATATAAGGTTCTTCTTTGGCATCTCAAACAAAAGGGATGCTGATGGGGAAAAAAAAAATGTTTAAAGCATAATGAAAGAAAATCATCAATGGAAACATACCAGATAATTTCCTAGATATGAAGGGTTTGAATTTCAAGAGTAAAAACATCCCACTGAGTGCCAGCACAATGGATGAAATTGACCCACACATTACACTATTCTGACAGAATGGAATTTTCATGCACATGTGAAAAACTAAATTTTAATGTGTACTTTATGAAACTGAAATTTCAAAAGTGAGAGAGGACTTTAGCTTTAAACAAAATCAGTAGAAGCTTCATAAGCAAGGCTGTAGTGTATGTAAGTAAAATGGTGGAAGTAGAGGCAGATCTCAGAATTCTACAATTATTGTTCATTCCGAAGGAGAGTCCTCACCTTGAATAGAAGGCGCTGTAAACAGGAGATTAACCGTGTGATTGTACAAGTGGGTGAATGTGTGTGGAAAGTGCCAAAGAGGGGGGTCACTGATAAAAACTAATCAAGAAAAGTCTTCAGATAGGCAAGGCTTCATACATACAGACTTAAAGTTAATGTTGAGCATTGTATTAGCATTCTCCAGAGGAACAGAACCAATAAAAATAGAGAGAGAGAGAGAGAGAGAGATTTACATTAAGGAACTGGCTTATAGGATTATGAAGGCTGCAAGTCCAAAATGTGCATGTCAGGCTGCAAGCAGCAGGCTGGAGACCCAGGGAAAAATGATGTTGCAATTCAAAATGAATGCCATGAGCTGGCAAAATCCCTTCTTGTCCAGGGGAGGGTCAGTCTTTGTTCTTTTAAGACCTTCACTTGAGTGGATGAGGCCCACTAACATTATGGAGGGCGATCTGGTCTACTTAAAGTTCACCAATTTAAACATTAATTTCATACCAAAAAACAAAAATCCCCAAAACAAACAAACAAAACCCACCCTCACAGAAACATCCAGAATACAGTCTGATCAAATACCTGGGCACGATGGCTAAGCTAAGCCAACAGATAACATTAACCATCAAAAGTATTAAATCAGTGCTCTACCTTTTTCTCACAGATTTCTGCCTAAAGATCATAATTTTAATAGACTTCTGTATCCTTTTTGCTTGCATTTAATTGTTCTATAGTTCATCACATATTGTATCCTCAGCATCTAACATGCTATTCCATGTGTAATATTTGATCAATACCACAGCATTTAGAAGTGAATTTAAAATTGAGTCAGTCATTTTCATCACTTGCACATGAACATCCTAACTGCAGTTCCTCTAACTACCTACACAATGTGCAGTACACCCTCAATGTGGAAAGAATGATTGGAAGACTTATGCACATTTTGCCATGTCTGCCATATCTGTTTTATGATCAAGTCAAATAAAATGTGAGGTCTTATGAGAATTTTCTGAGAATTGACTTTTGTAAAAATACTTTTTTTTTAAATTTGTGAACTTTATTTATCTAAATTTATCTATTTATGTAAGATAAATAATCTTAAAATAAATAAATAAATAAATAATCTTAAAATAATGCTAAACTAAAAGAAAATCCAAACATATTTAATCATTAATTTATAAATATTTAACTTGTATTTAGTTAGTACTTGGTACTGAATATTAAGCATTCTTCCATATTCTATTTTGATATGGTCAATATCACCAAATGATCCAAGTTTTTGACATCACACAACTGAGGACAGGCCCCACATTTCTTGACCTCTCTCCAAAATCACCTAACACAAGCTTAATTCTTTACATAAGCTCCTCCCTACTCCTCCTCCCTACTCCTCAGACTAAGACACCCCATGGTTTCCCATTGTGTGCAATCTCCCTTAGTGCACTAAGGAAAAAGCCCCACTTTATTTGACTATAGGTGGGTTCTTAGTAGTATTTGGCTTGTGGATATCGAGCATGTGGCTTCCTTCAACTTTATTCTTTGCATTTGTTGTGTGCCAGATCATGTTTCTATCTGTACCAACAGATAGAAAATTATATGTACCAGAAATTATAAACTAACAGAATGCTGCATCTCTCATTGATCCTACACAGCTGAGGAATTAATGATAATAGTTGAATTAATTATCAAAGTTAAAAATCCACAAGCTTTCATATAAGAATCTGTATCTCAAGCTTTTTTAAAAAAATTACATCTATTAAGACCAACATTTGTGTCCACATGGTCACTGCATTAATTTTTTTTCCTGTATTAATTTTCTATTACTACTGTAACAGATTACCAGAAACTTAGTGGCTTAGAACAACACATATTATTATCTCACAGTTCTGTAAGTCTGAAGTCTGAAAGGGGTCTCACTAGGTTAAAATCAAGGTGTCACAGGTGTCATTCTTTTCTGTGGGCTCTAGGGAAGAGTCTCTATTCTTGCTTTTCCTAACTACTTCTAGAGACTGCTTGCATTCCTTTCTCCCTTGCATCTTCAAAACCACTTGGCCAGAGGGTTCTTGCTCACATTGCTCTCCATGACACTGACTTTTCTACCACCCTCTTCCACATTCAAGGATGCTTGGGTGCATTGGGTCTACCCCAGATAGTCAGGATAACCTCCCTCTTTAAAGATCAGCTGATTACCAACTTTAATTTCATCTGCTAACTTAATTCTCCTTTGCTATGTAATAAAATATATTCAGAGGTTCTGGGAATTAGGACATAGGAATATGGGTATCTTCATTCTGCTGATCACAGCTACAATCTCCTAGAGACAAATGGCAGCTACTTTCTAGACAGATCATATGTACTCTGCAACTCTCACCCAGTCCTTTTCCACTCATTTCCAGGTTACTAATTTGGTTCTCATGAGCATCTGAGGTTGTGATCCCTGTTATAAAGATACATAGATCCCTGTTGTAAAGATACATAAAGATACATGTGAAACACGAAGAGTTATCTTTTAGAAAGCAGTTGTTTACCCAATTTTCATAAACTCAGGAATTATAGGAAATTCTGGAGTAACTCCTGGAATTCTTTCTATAAAACCTGATCTTTCTTTTTTCTTTTCTAGTTGACCACAGTGGAAAAAAGTCATCAGAGATAAGAAAAGTAATATTGTTTATAGACTGTTAGGAACCAACAACTTTGCTAAGCACTTACATGTATAGTATCAAATTTTCGGACTATAATTGCCTTTGCATCAAAAGTTTGCAAAAGACCTTAACTGAAAATCAAGCAGTGTCTTAGTTCCAAAGATTAAGAAGATATCAGTTTCAGAGAAAGGAAATCTTTTCAGATATAATTCCACCTAGCTACCTAATTGAGTATTCACATGAACAAGTTCTTTGTGAGGGATGGTGGGACATGATCCTTAAAATTATTAGTATGATATTAAATATAGAGTTTATGCTCAAAAGATGTTTGTTTAGTGAGTAACATTTGAAACATTTCTTGAAATAATTTGTGGTTTTCTTTTTTTGTTATTTTTTGTGTTTTGCTTTGTTTTGTTGTGTATATGTGTTTATCTGTTTGTATATAAAGACAAAAAAAATCTCTATCCTTTTCTGTAGTCTATTAAAATCTACGCTCCTGGGAGGAAAAAGGTATCCATATTCAGAGACTGAGAGAGAAAAGAGGAGAATATATACTAACTTTTCACAATCATCCCATCCTGAGAGAATACTAAACTTCAAAAATTAACACTTATTTTGCTGCAGAGCAAGCAACCACAAATTCTCCTAATCTAGAAAATTTCCAAAGCAGTCAATACAACGTATATGTTGTTTTTCCAAAACCATTATGCACAGCAGGGACAGAGGAATACATTGTGAAGCCATTAAACAAATTAAAATCACACCTCAAAGTGAAATTCTGCACTAATGTCCATTATGTTACTTTAGGATGCCTTCACTCTCTTTTCTCATTGAGTTAAACACGCACTTGGATTCATCTGGAAATCTGAGGAGAGAAAAAAAAAGCCTTACAACATTACCATTTTCATTCTATTTTGTGCCAGCAGGTTTGAGATCTGAATATTTTGTGAGGGTGCTCCCCAGGTCTCCTGACCCGAGTGGGAAGAGAGTTCTAACTGCTG
The DNA here is from genome assembly GCF_002201575.2 of Neomonachus schauinslandi. NCBI lineage: Eukaryota > Metazoa > Chordata > Mammalia > Carnivora > Phocidae > Neomonachus > Neomonachus schauinslandi. The sequence continues at coordinate 140,924,026 of NC_058406.1, forward strand.
TTCAGTAATTCCTTTAAAAGGAAAAACTGGGGGCGCCTGGGTGGCTCAGTCGTTAAGCGCCTGCCTTCCGCTCAGGTCATGATCCCAGAGTCCTGGGATCGAGCCCCGCATCGGGCTCCCCGCTCGTCAGGAAGCCTGCCTCTCCCCCCTCCACTCCCCCTGCCTGTGCTCTTCTCTCACTGTGTCTCTCTCTGTGAAATAAATAAATAAAATCTTTAAAAAAATAAAAATAAAAATAAAAGGAAAAACTGTTATGGGCTATAATCGAAAAAGACTTTCTCCCCCGATGCCCAATTACAAAGGCTACACGGCTGCAAACTGTAAACAACGTTATGGAAGTATGTGGATTATTTAAAGTTTCTAAGCATATATTCCAGATTTTCCTTCTATGTGATTCAACTGAAAGTCTGTATGCATAGTTTATCATGAGCCATATTTTACAGAGAAATATAAAATGGTGTGTGCACATGTATATATACCTCTTATATATGTTACCTATGTAAACAACTAAATAATAAATATTCCATATGTTTTGGAGGATTCAACTCTTACCTATAGTCATCGAGCATTTCTCCTCATATATCTTATATCTAACGTGTATATAGAAAGAAAAATTTTGACAACACATACAATTTAGCCTGACTTATCTCATAGGAAGTAGCCTGCCCATTTGCAGGAAGCTTTTCCTATTTGCAAATGTTCTACTGAATGATGCTCCAACTAAACTGATATAAAAAGAGAGAATTTTCTAATTGAACTCATTGAACTTTTCTATTAAAGGGGTCAGATGTGATTTCACCCTAGTCCTCCACATGTAAAATCATCATTTGAAAACTGACTTTTACTAGAAGTGAAATTATGACTGCCTTCTTGCTAAAATTTTTGAACATGTTTTTACTATTGCTCATTTAGCTGTTATAAAGCTGTTCTAAATGCCATGAATAGAATGAGAAAAGTAATTAGAAACAGTTTTTCTCATCTGATAAAAAGTTACCAAAATAATAATTTTATATGTAAAAAATGGTATCCAACATATATAGAACTTTTGCAAAATAATATTTTTTAAATAAATAATTATTTTTGTAAAATAATATTTAAAAATATGTACTGTTAAGTAGAGTCAGCAAAGAACCAGAGACCTTTGGTTTTGCAAAAATTGATGAAATGTGTAAGGCAAAGAGTAACTTACTCAAATATGGTCCCTTCTCTGTAATCCAAGGTCCTGAAAAGCCCTATCTAGGTAACTGGATTGTCCTCCCAATTAGAATCCCTAATGCAACTTTCTCCTTACTACAATTCATCTTCTGTGCTGCCTCCAGAATTATTTTTTTAAGACACATATAATATGTCACCCCTGTGCTTTATAACATGAGTTTACCCTCAGGCTTTTCACTGAGGTAAGACAGAACCCTACGGAGACTTCAGGATTTATCAAAAAAGCCTTCTGTACCTCACTTCCTGTTTCCAGATAGGCTTAAAGTCTAGTATAGTCTACAACCCAGTGAGAACACATCTGGGAGAGAAAGGAAGCTCAAGTAGTAATTATACTGGGACAACAGAAACGCTGGAAATGTTTGTTGAAAGTTTACAGGTCTATTAAATTAAAAAATCTGAAAAAACACAGATGTTTTATTACTTATTTAGTTTTCAGCATTTACTCAACAAATATTTATGAATGCTTACTCTATGCCAATCACTCCGCCAGGAGCTGTGATTACAAAGATGAACAAAATGCAGTTGCTGTCTGAGGGGCAAGAACAAATGCTTGTAAATTTGCCGCACTGATGACAAAGACCCGCTCACATTCTTGACACAGCTCCCTCAGGAGGTACATGATGCTCTATCTAGTTGCCTTCCTGCTGGCTTTGGCCTTTACTAAATTATTAGCCTGTGTCTTCAAATTTCTTTTGTGAACATACTCACATAATAGGTATTAACTAGCAGTAATTTATTTTAGTCACTGATTAAAATCAAGAAAACACATTTGATTATATTTTTCAATGCTTTAGGAAAAATGCAATGACATGGGAATATTTTTTGAGGGACAGGAAATCAGGAAATAGTGTAATACTTCCACTGTTTTTTTTTTAAGATTTTATTTATTTATTTGAGAGAGAGAATGAGATAGAGAGCATGAGAGGGGGGAGGGTCAGAGGGAGAAGCAGACTCCCAGCTGAGCAGGGAGCCCGATGAGGGACTCGATCCTGGGACTCCAGGATCATGACCTGAGCTGAAGGCAGTCGCTTAACCAACTGAGCCACCCAGGCGCCCCACTTCCACTGTTTTTAATTTGATCCAATAAATGGACATCTTATTAAAGCTCATCTTATGGGGAACATGCTTGTAATTCATTTTCAGTAAATTTTTAAGAAATGTGTACAAAAATAATTTAATATTTTACTTAATAATTTAATATTAAAGTTCTAAAAATAAGAAAAAATACATACTAGTTACACAAACACTATTTATTTTTGCCTTACTTCCATCAAACTTATTTTTTACATATTCATTTTACCTAATTTCTCAAAACTTGCAATCTGTAATGTAAAAATTTGACTTATAACAAATATTTACATATTTCTGCTTTATTACCATAGTGCTTTCATTATATTCCAGAGAGTATGGATATACTATATTTTATATTTTATATAATTATTTCTCCATTTCATGCCATCTAGACAATTCCTATTTTGTTTTTTACGTTATAGTCATTAATGTGGTGAATTTCTCTGTGACTGTGTTTTACTTACCTTTTGGATTCATTCCTTAACATAGACTAAAATTATGAATATTTTGAGTTCTACACTTTTTCCAAAATTATGGCCTCAAGCTACATAGCTAAAAGCAATGCATATAACACAGATTTCAACAGACTCACAGCAATCACGGGCATGTCATGTTACAATTTTTTCTAATATCATAGAAAAAATGGTATCATGTTATTTCAGTTTAGATTCCTTTAAAGTTTATTGTCATGAAATATTTCTCCATATTTTGCTCCCTTAAATTTTCCCATTTGGTATTCCTTAATAAATGTTAATGTTTTAAAATAAGCCAATACTATAATCCCTACTGTTTTTTTCCATTAATGGATACCAAGATACCATTAAGGTTGATCAGGGAGCATAAAACACTTGTCAAATGATTATTTATTTATTATTGTGTGGAATTATATGCACATACTCCACTAATAGTGTGAAAGCACTCAGTATTTACCTGTTGATTTTTGTGTGTAAGAGCAGGTTGATTTTTAAATAATTAATTTTGAAATCAACTGTTTATTGGGCCTTTTAAAGGATTTTGCTAGCAGGATTTTGTTTCATATGTGTGAGTTTTGCCAAAAAGGTCCATCACCAAGAGGCCTCTTCCAACAGAAAACTTGGAAAAATGCTCATTTGGTTAACTACTGTAATAATAAAGGTTTATAGGACACACTGTTAAAGACTGTTCTGAGGTAGGAATAGCAATACCTTTGGTAGATTAAAAAGGCATATCTGATTTCTGCATAACAGGCTGCAGTACAGTTTTGTTTTCCAGTATTAGAAAAACATGACTTCTTTATATTATAAAGCCACTGCATGCCATTCTGATAAGTCTTTGCCTATTTTGTGTACAATTGTCTAAATTCAGCTCACTAACACCGCCACTTAACTAAAATGCTACTGTCCATTTTCTCACCCATTAAATAAGCAATTTGGCACTGAACTAAGCATTGTTTCTGCGGTGATAAATGGTTTCATTAGAAATTATACTGGTGCTATCAGTGATACTGATTAGAACTGACATGACACAACTGAAAGGAAGACATTGCTTGTTGCTATACAGTGTCTATCACTAAGAAATATATTGTTAGTTTTGCTGATTTTTTTTTAACTTTCAACAAAAAATATTTAATACAGGCAAACTTCTTTCTTATATGGTGAGAAATTATGTAAATCATGCAAATACATGTAAATCGTGTGACTCGTAATTTACATAAATATGTAAATTTGTACATGCATGTAAATATATGATTTGTAATTTATATATTACATATAATTACACATAATCTATGAAGTACTGTAGCAGAAAACACCTACAAATCCACCATCTACTCAAGAACTAGGATATCCTCAAAATCTTTGCCTTTTTACCTGTGTGCTCTTTATTCATATTCCATTATCAAAGTAACAGCTAGCCGAATTCTGCACTCATTTTTTAGATTTTTTAAAATCAAATTTTTAGTTTTATATAGTATATATGTATAGGTATCGTGTGTGTGTATGTACACATTATAATGTCTAGTTTTGCTTGGTATGAGTTTTATAAAATAATACTGTACTGTTTTGTAATCTTACTTTTTTTTTTGCAATCTGCTTTTTCCACTTTGTTATAATTCTAAAATTCATTCACATTATTTTTTTACAAGAGAAGTTCATTAATTGTTATTACCTTTTATTTTAATATTCCATTGGGGAATTAAATTATATATATATACACACATATATATACACACATATATAGTAATATACATATAATATATGTAATATAGTATATGACATAGGCAATATATCATATTTTATATTATTTTATAATATATGGCATCAGCCCCAAGAATATGACACAAAGAGTGCTGCAAACAACAGACATACTTAATTTCTGGTTAAAACTATACTGTACCTCTAACTGAACACCTCCTTAGCTGAGAGACTGGGTAATATGAACAACTGTGTTCTGCTTTTCTTAAAGACTAGCACAAGATTAAATAGCAGTTATGGGTACACTCTACATGAGCCTTACTAAATTCCCACTTAACTTCCTTTTTAACCTTTTTTTCAAATGTGTAAAAAAGTAGGCGGCTTAAAAATTACCTATAGTGAACACCCATGTAATCATCACTCAGATCAATAAATAGAATATTGTCTTCATCATACCTGGCGTTCCTCACTATCCTAGCTTTTATGATAATCACTTCTTTGCTTTCTTTAAAATTTGAACATGTAAGTGTACATAACAAACACTTTGGGTAGGTTTGCCATATTGTGAACTTTAAGTAAAAGTGTTTATAGTTTATGTCTGGATTTCTCACTCAAAATTATTTTGATTTTAATCCCCATTATTCTATGTAACAATCATTTATATATTTACATTGCTTATTTAATAATATTTTCCAAGGTCAGAAGGATATTTTCTGATATTATTTTCTGAAAGCTTTGTAATGGTGCTTTTCATACTTAGGATATGAAATTTACTTGTAATTGATCTTTTGTGAATAGCATGAGATAGACGTCAAAATTATTTTCTTGTCTTATTTTTCATGTTTTATACCATGTAAGGATCCATATGCTATATACAAAATGGCAATACCACTTACTGAAAGACTTTCCTTCACTTATTGCTCTTTTGTGTTATTCTGATATAAATCAAGTTCCCCCGAATTGCTTGGTTATGTAGGAAGCTCTACTGTATTCCATTTATTTATTTATTTATTTATTTATTTATTTATCCTTGTACAAATACTACACAACTGACTATTAAGGTTCTGTAATAAATTTTAATATACAGTGAGCTATCTATCCACATTGTGTTTTTCAAGTAATTTTGTATCTTTTTTACATATAAATATTAGAATTATTATTTGAAGTTCCAAAAAATAGTGTTGATATATTGATTTGGGATTTCATGGAACATATAGATAACTTGGGGGAAAATTTATATATTGAAAATGTTGTTTCCTGACTTACGAATATGAATTAGCATTCAATGATTATGCTGTTTCTAGTTTTTGTGTTTGAAAAATGTTGTTTATCTTTTGCTAGATTTATTCCAAGTACTTTGTATATTTTTATTACATTATGGTAAAGGGTAACTTTTTAAATATAATATTTAGCTTGTTGCTACAATACATAATATAATTGATTTTGTTGTATTAATTTTATCAAGTCCTTTAAACTTTATAATTAATTTTAATAGTAGCTAAAAATTCTCTGATTTCTATGTACACGATCATATCACCTGGGAATAACACAAGTTTTGTTTCTTTCTTTTAATTTTTATACTCTTATTTATTATTTAAATATTCATTTCTCTATTATCTATCTTCTATCTATTATTGTAATAGAAATGATAATAGCTATCTTTATCTTGTTCTTTATCTCAAACAGAAAGCTTTCAATGCTCTGAAAAACAAACTGAGGGTTCTAGAGGGGAGGGGGGTGGGAGGATGGGTTAGCCTGGTGGTGGGTATTGAGGAGGGCACATTCTGCATGGAGCACTGGGTGTTATGCACAAACAATGAATCATGGAACACTTCATCTAAAACTAATGATGTAATGTATGGGGATTAACATAAGAATAAAAAAAAATTAAAACTCAAAAAAAAAAATGTAAATGCGACATAATTGATCCCTATAAAAATAATTTCAATAAAAGGGAAATTACTGGAAAAAAAAAAAAAAAAAAAAGAAAGCTTTCAATGTTTTAGCATTATATATGATGTTTGTGGTAAATTTTCTGTAAATGCTTTCTATCAGATTAGAAAATTCACTTCTGTTCCTAGTTTGCTGAGAGATTTTATCATGAAATATGTCGAATTTTGTCAAATGCCTTTTCTTTATCTGTTAAGATGGCTTTATCTACTTTTTTTATTAGCAGGTAAATTACATTGTTTGATATTTAACTTTACTTTTAAAAGTTAAATCAAATTTACAGTCCCAGAAAACAAAACTAATGTAAATATGATTCTTATACTATATTATTTTCTCTTCTCACTCCTTTTGTCCATCTTTCCCCTGCCCCATCATTACCTCTTGATCCCATTTCTACAGAGTGGCTTTTAGTGGACTATCATCCTAAACAATGATAGAATATGATTTATATCCATAACAAATACATAGTGCTTTGCAATTTATAATATGCCTTTTTATACATTATGTTTTAAAAATTCTCATCACAACTGAGTGAAACAAATAGTATTAACTCTACTTTAAAACTGATAAAACCCAGTTTAAGAGAAGTAAAATGACTTATTTGAGGCCACATTCTGAAGATTCAGGATTTAAATCAAAGTTCTCCAATTCCAAGTTCCATGGTAGGACAAGTTGATATTTGGTAACAGAAGACTTACTTGTTACCTACACAAATTACATCTGGTGTCATCCAGTTCAATCCTAATACTAGTCATAAATGTTTTAATCCTTAATAGTGTCAATCAGAAATTAAAATAGATCATATAAATGATAATAGTAAATGATCATTTAACAAATATTGTGCCACTTACTATGTGTACATTCTACTGGATAATATGAAATATACGTAATAAAGACATAAATGCTATTAATATCAGCAAGACCTAATCTCTCATCTCTAGTCCATATAACCAGTGGATAGTTCTTCCTCTTTTGAACAATATCTGATAGAATAATACACTCTGATCAAACTCAGAAAAAATAAAATGTAGATTAGAATAGCAGTCAGGGAGTGCCTAGATGGCTTAGTACATTAAGCATCCGACTCTTGATTTCAGCTCAAGTTATGATCTCAGGGACATGAGATTGAGCCCTGAGTCAGGCTCTGTGCTCAGTGGGGAATCTGCTTAAGATTCTCTTCCTCTCCTCCTCCCTCTGCCCCTCTCCGCTTCAAATAAATAAATAAATCTTAAAAAAAAAGAAAACAAAAAGAATAGCAGTCAGTTGACTTGAAGTATTGATCTACTTATTGAACTAAAAGTAATCTTTTTTTACAGAAACCATATTTACCAGGATAAATATCTATGCTGAAAACCAAAACAATGTTATAAAGTGTATTCTTTGAACACATACTCTTTGAATAAACAAAGGATTGGACACATTGATGAAGCTGTACAAAGACCTGAGAATTAATAATTAACCATCTTAACTAAATAATTGTCTGCTAAATTGTATTTTAGTCATCCCTACAAAATATAACTTTCTGGTATAAGACCCTTGAGGATAAACAATGAAGATTTACCTCCAAATTTTTAATTTTTCTATTTTCCAAATATCATGGAATACCTACTATTGCTTTTTTTCTACACTTCCTGTATACAAAATGTTCAAATTTATATATTATTGATATCTATCAATATTATTGTAGTAGTGGATTTATGACATTATAGTATCCTTTATATGCTTGCTTTACCAGTGATACAGACTTCCATACTAATCTTTACATTCAGAGTGTCTATGACAGACCCAAGCACACAGTTAACCATTCAATATTTGTTGAATTAAATGATAAATAATAGAATAAAAGAAAGAAGGAAGAAATGTTTCCCAAATATTATATAATTTAAAATTGAAGCAAACTAAATGTGTATTTGGGGTGATATGCATTGCATTTAGTTGTCTACCTCTTTCATGACTAAATTCATCAAATGTCTGCTATATCCTTCTCTATGCATAAACACAAATATACATACACATATACTGCAAAAGCCGGAGTAGAAAGAAACAGAAATTTGATATAAAAACCATCTCTAAAACACCTTAAGAACAAAAAGAATAAGGATTTTGAATGTATTTATTGATCGTTTCCTAATTAGAAATGCAGTAGGAATCTGTTATATATCTCACAGAAACAATAATTATAAATTTTGGTATATTTACTTCACACACCACCCCCCTCGATTTGTAGGCAGTTTAAAGAGAGATTGTGAAGACAGGCTAAAAATGAGTTCATCACATGATTGAACATGTTTTTAAATCACTTTGAATTGGGGGCACCTGGGTGGCTCAGATGGTTAAGCGTCTGCCTTCGGCTCAGGTCATGATCCTGGGGTCCTGGGATCGAGCCCCGCATCGGGCTCCCTGCTCTGCGGGAAGCCTGCTTCTCCCTCTCCCACTCTCCCTGCTTGTGTTCCCTCTCTTGCTGTGTCTCTCTCTGTCAAATAAATAAAAAATCTTTAAAAAAAAAAAATCACTTTGAATTGGATACTGTTAAGGTAATGCCTTGCACTGGAAAATTTCTATTTTGATGATAGGTGAAAACCAGTAGAGCGATGCTGGTTATAAAATTATGATGAGTTAATACCAGCTCCACCTTGTCCTGAAAATCACTTATTAACAATGACACTAACAATGGCCTTGTGTGTAGCTCATAACATACCAGTGAAACTAGTATTGTTTCCATGCCACCCTTTCTGTACAGGGTGTTCTGATAGATTCATAGCACTGTCTGTTGTTAAAATCCCATTATATAGTGATAAGAGCACATGGTTACAGACAGAGGAATGTTTCAAAACTTTTCAATGACAGTTTCTGACACACAGCAGCCAATCTATACATTAAGTTAAGCCAAGTCCTTATAAATAGCATTTATGATAAGCCAATGATAACAGTGAAAGTTGGCATCATGACCCTGTGTATCTATAGTAAGTAGTAATTTGTGTGGCCCCAGGAAAGATGACTACGTGAATGAACGTTTATGAAGTACCTTTGCACTCTGCACAAAAATAAATATAGCATCAAGCTACAACTTTAAAGAATATCAGTTAAATGTATAAAACTTTGATACAGTGCAAGAAGACTTTATAAGCTAACAAATAGTTGTCCATATCATAAGCAAAATTTACTCTTGTGAGTAGTAAGTATACAATATTGTGGTTTCACTGACATCTCCGGGGTTGGTGGGGTGAGACCTGGAGGGCATAAGCAGGCTCCAGCAAGAGCAGGATGCAAATCCTCAGTGGGCATATGTTCCTAAAACAATAACAATAATAACAACAACACCCAATAGTACCATTTTGTAAAGCAAATAAACAAAAAGTAAGAGTAATTTTGCAAAACTTGTGTGGAGGTATCTAAAATAAACATAACTGAGACACCTGGATGGCTCAGTCGGTTAAGTGACCACCTCTTGATTTTGGCTCAGGTCATAATCTCAGGGTCATGGGATCAAGCCCCAGGACGGGGAATCCACACTCAGTGGGGAGTCTGCTTCTCTCCCCCTTCCTCTCCCTCTGTCCCTCCCTCAGCTCACCCTCCTTGCATGTACATGTGTGGGCTCTCTCTCTCTCTCAATAAATAAATAAATAAAATATTTTTAAAAATAATAAAACAAAATAAAAATAATTGATTAAGTTCAAATATATATTTATTTTTTATTGTGGATTTGATTTGTGAGTTTCTCGTGTAGCCATTATGAAAATTATAAAGCTGTAGTATTTGGCTTTGGTCTTATTTTTATTTTTCTATATCATTTTCCACCCCAAAGCAGTGAAAAGGGTACCTTTGGGTCAGAGAGAAAAAATATAAAAGGGAACACAAATGAGGGTCTTCCTCTTTGTAGCTATGGCATAATGTGAGTTTTTAAAAAAAAAAAAAATTACACCATAGATTTTATCCCCATTTAAAATTTTTATTGATTCAAAAAATACTCTACAGAAAGTTTCAAACTAATTAAGTGGAACAGAGCTCTCAGATAACAATGGAGTGTTTTTATAACTCCTTTGTGTTGAATGGCCACCTGGAGAAAACTCTGAAGGATAATCTAGCAATGCACCAATTCTGATGTTCTTCTTTTTAATAGTTGCAACCTCCAAGGTTTCCAGTGATATTTTGCAGTATTTCCCAGAAGTTTTCCTGAGAAAAATAGTTCCCTGAGATACTAATAAATATTTACTTACTGTTATTTTTCTTACTTTTCATTTCTATGGTTATATATGTTTGGGAAACATTGGGGTAAACAAAGTTAAAGATGTTTCTTTACTGCAAGACTTTTTCAGTCTTTAAATATTTTTCAACCCTCCAGGAGGATAATCAAACATGCATTATTTCCCCAAATTATATGACCATTATATGACTTTTGTTGAGACTCAGAGATGGGTGGTCAGGTGGGGGACAATGTCTCATGGAACAATATTATTAAGGAATTTTACTTTGAAAAACATGCATCTGAGTACCAAAGAAAGTGTCTAGAAGACTTACATAGATTTCACTTAACTATAGCCAAAAATGAAAGAATTTTTTTTTTTTTGTAATGATGAGCATGGTTATTGCATGGCACCTTGATTTTTTTTGTGTGCTATTTAGAAACTTAAATGGTTCCCATATTTTTCATGTTAAAAATGGCTTATAATATTTGCAATATTCAACAAGTTATGTGGTCTATTTTTCTTTTCCTTTGAAATTCTGAAAATACTAATTACAAGTAAAGCTAGTAAACAAGTCTATAAAATCAGTTTTTATATGTATCAGTGCCATTTAAATGTTACATTTTAATTTTATAGTTGGTTAAAGAACATACATCCATGCAGGGTTTAAAGATCTACTTAATCAAGTATTCCTAGTAAATAAGAACTTGTGATTAAAATTGCAAGTATACATGTGTAAAGCAATTATTCTGCATGATAGTAGAGGGAATTCAATCAAGGTAAGTGCATCAGAATTATATCCCCTATAAAAAAGCTCCAAGAACAAGAAATAGCTATATTTAGTAATTATACTAATTTTACTTAATTTACCTTTCAAACTAGTCAAGTCTGTCATGGCAAATGACACATGAATAGACTTTTTATTATGATTTTCTTCTTCTATTTTGGTAGTATAGATGGTGCTATAACTCAGTTTAAGAGTATATATATGGCAAGAAAATATCTAAACATTTAACTTCAATAAAATAATAAAAACAGTATGACTGTGATAGTGTTTTGTTTGGGGAGGCAAATTTATGCTCAGAGACTGCGTTTGCCAACAATGTATTTAACACAGTTTTGCTGTGGGAATTTCACAAGCCAATGGCATACAGGATAATGCCTCTTTTTTTTTTTTAAAGATTTTATTTATTTATTTGTCAGAGAGAGAGAGAGAGTGCAAGCAGGGGGAGTGGCAGGCTCCCCGCTGAGCCAGGAGCCAGAAGACATGGGGCTCATCCAAGGACCCTGGAATCATGACCTGAGCCGAAGGCAGACACTTAATGGACTGAGCCTCCCAGGCATCCCTAGGATAATGCCTCTTAATAAGCCAATAAAGAAATTACATACTCCAAACCAATGGTAGATTAATCACACTATTGCTCCAGGCAGGGGGAGATGAAAGGAGTAAGTCCAAATTTAGTTGAAGTACACCTCAACTACAAGTTGGTACTCAGGAGAGACAGCTTAGCCAACCAAGAGCTGATGTCAAGCTGCCAGAGCAAAAGTGAAAGTCCCCTGTTGCTAGAGCACATTGCTAGGGAACAAAGGCTCTGGTGTTGATGGCAAGATGGTCTTTATGGCCACTGCCTGTTTTCACCACTGCTGATAAAACAGTCACCTTGATCTCCTTGGAGCTAATGCCCCAAGGTCTTCAGAGAGCTATTTTAGATAACAAAGTGTAACCTTGCCCAGACCGAACACTCTCAGAGAGTCCTCACAAACTTTAGGTATTTACAGTCTTAATATCCCCTTGCCATAGTTGCTTCTTTTTTTTTTTTTTTTTGAGATTTTATTTATTTATTTGAGACAGAGAGAATGAGAGAGAGAGAGCACATGAGAAGGGGGAGGGTCAGAGAGAGAAGCAAGCTCCTTGCTGAGCAGGGACCCCGATGCGGGACTCGATCCTGGGACTCCAGGATCATGACCTGAGCCGAAGGCAGTCGCTTAACCAACTGAGGCGCCCGCCATAGTTGCTTCTTCTTTTTTTTTTTGTAAGCCTCCACTGGGGGCTGAACTATTGAGTTATTATTGATGAGAGCAGATGAGATGATGACACCCTGGCATAACTTACTTCATTCTTATATCCAAGCAACGTGTTACTTCTAAAAACAACTTTTCTTTCGGTCATAAACAAGCGGATTTGAAATCATATCAAACAAACAACAGATACTCACTGTTCTACATATTCAAAATATATAACTATAATTTCTAAAAAATTAATAGGGGCCTAATTACTCTACTACTTTCTCTCTTTTCTACCACATCTAACTTATGTTCCTATCCAGAATCATGGTATTATAGGAGATAAATGTTTTTGTTTAGATTGGTCTAAAGATAATGACCAGTATACTACCCACATCTCAAAACTGTAATTTCTAAACTGTCATTTCCTCATAAGAAATCCCTTTTTAGAAATGGTTTCTCTTTATTTTTCTTGTTAAAACTATCCATGTACTGTATTTATTGTAAATGCATGTCTCTTCTACTTGAAAGGTTTATAATTACTTGAGAATCTTAATTAAATACTCAGGGTAAATATTAAAGAAATAAATCCTTCTAGAAAATAGTAATAATTTAAAAAACAAGAAGCATAAGGAAATTTATCTGTCACTAAGAAAAGTGGGTGGCAGAAGTAGTGTAGAATCCAGTTCAAAAATCCTCTGACAAAATGACCTTTAAATAATCTACCAGCATACAATTGATCTCTTATGTTGAGGAGGCCCCAAGGGCTTTCCTTGATAGGATTCCACTTCAAAGCAAGCAGCCTAAATGCAAACAAAAGGAATTTAACACTCCTTCAGCTTACTGCACAAACTGGTTTTAAAAACGTCTTGATTTGTATTGAAATTTACTAAATTTCTGCTGTGGTTATATCAGCACAGCAGTCAACACATCAAGATTCGTAAAAGAAAAAATACTAAAAACTTAATATCAAAAACATTGCAGGTCCTCAAAGTAAAACCGTAATGACACGTCTTGCCCATTAAACAGATATAAATGGTGCATTAAACGTTACATTGTTTGAATACAACTGAAATTTGGGATTGTAGGGGCCAAAGGCCCACTGCCCCAAAATGCGCCACTTTGGCATATTGATTATTTTAAACAAAAGTTACTTAATAGTCAATGCAGAAAGAACACTGTAACTGCTCCTCCTCTCTTTGTCTCTACAAACCGGAAAATAAATCTCCCATGTGAAAGGTGCCCTGCCTGTAACAGAAGGTAAAGAGACATCCTTATCACCAGAAATAGGAAATTTAGAGCAAAGAAGGTTGTATAAACAATGCTTGTTACTTTTAAGATTTACTACTCCAGCCCAAATTCTGTTTAGAATTCCTTACTAATTGAAGCTCCCAAAGTTAATTTTTCTTTGTCTTGTCAATTCATAACAGATTACTGCCTCTTTGTCTAAAAAGTATAAAAACTGCTTGCCTTGGAAATTTCTTGGGGTTTCAATTTCACTATTGGGCCTCTGTACACACATAATGAAACTATGTTTTTTTTCCCCTGTTAATCCATATCATGACAATTTAATTATTAAATGACCTTGAAGACCCTTGAAACGTTCAAGGAAAAATTATTCCTTCCCTAGAGGTTGCATAGAAAAAGAACCTAGGTGTCTGTTTACTGATTCTCATACATGTTCATAGGTTTTTTAGTAATTAATTTTTTAACAGAGAAGGTGTTAATCAGGGAAGACAACACAAAATAAGTGTCTTGCTAAATTTTGATATAAAATCACTTAAGTCACCAAAAACCCTTACTTATTACTCTGATCCTGAATAAACATACTTAATGTTTCACTGCTCTTGATTTTTGCTAAATGACAATGATTGCTCTCAAAAATGCACCCAGGATGTTGTATTTTGGAGGAATTATATACCTCCCTTTGGGAAGGAAAATTTTCTTTATTCTCAAAAACAATGGCATTTGAATTTTAACAAGATGTCCTGATTTTTATGGGGTTTTGGAATATAGGTGAGGTTCACTAGGGTGTCGTCCAGAGCTGACAACTAAGGAAGAATTCTTGGAGGCGTCTTTGGTGCAAAATGGTGGTTTATTAAAGCACAGGGACAGGATCTAAAGGCAGAAAAAGCCGCTGCACCGGGGGTGTGAGGGGTGGCTGATTATATACTATGGGGTTGGGGAAGGTAAGGAAAAAGGGAGGTTTCCAAAAGAACTTTCATATGCTAAAGAAGACTCACAGGATACCGGAGGCCTTGCCATTGTCAAGTTAAGGTTCTTTACCCCCCTAGTAAGGCATTAACATTAAGATAGTTGGGAACTTCCTGGAAGAATGTCACACATGTCCCACCCAGGAGTGGGGGTGGGGGGAGGTTGCAGGGTGTCAGCTTATGCTTTGTCTTCAGCCAGCTTTCTGTTCCCCCATCAATTTCAGCTATATTTGCCAAGTCTAAAGTCAACCATGCTAAATCTGAAAAGTTACAAAAAATCGCAAAAGCACAGGGTAGATTTATTTTGAAAGTAGATTAAGAATATAAATTAATTTCTTTTTTTAAAAAAAGATTTTATTTATTTGAGAGAGAGACTGAAAGCATGTGCTGGGGGAGGGACAGAGGGACAAGCAGACTCCCTGCTGCACATGGAGCCGGATGCAGGGCTTAATCCCAGGACCCTGAGATCATGATCTGTGCCGAAATCAGATGCTTAAAAGACTGAGACGCCCAGGCACCCCTAAAATAATTCCTTTTAAATAAGCAACTTGAATAAGCACCAGTTATCCTTGAGAGTAACACAGAACTCATATACACTTAGCCCTGGAAAAGTGTATATAATGAAGGATAGTTGGAAAAAAGGCAGGCAGGGACAAGGGGCTCCAGCCTAAGAGGAAACTACTCTTTAAAAGGATTTTACACACCACACTGGATGGAGCCCTCCATCCTTTCCCACGTGATAGGTAGATGACAAAAACCTGATTGGGTGACAGGCTCATAGAGGGTTAATCAGATTAAAACAGCCCAGCAACAAGCCCATAAAAATCTCTAGACTTAGAAACTCTGGTGGCAACCCTCTTGGGTCCCCTCCCTCTTCAGGAGCTTTGCACTACTGTTCAATAAACTTTGCTTTGCTGCCCACCACTCTTCGTCTGGTCTACCTCTTCATGACCAAGAACTGTGGGGACTGAAGGAAAAGAAATCCTGCAATATGTATATATCCTTTAAAGGGTTTTTATATGATGGTTAAGATTTACAGTCAATCTTATTGAATTACTAAATTGATATATATTTCAGAAAAAAAAATTTTTATGAAGATGTTAGTCACACCACTAGCTCCCAAAATTCTGAAAAGAAATAAAAGCTATCATATGTATAAGTGTTAAGACATATTTTCAACATGTGAGCAATAATGTGAGTATGAAAATACCAGATGGTACTGCATTCAGTGGTACGTTGATATATTAGTTTACCCTTAATTTGTTTAATAATAAGGAACTTACAATTTTTTTAGAATAACGATAACTTACTGCTATAGACTTCAAATTTAGACCCAGGATTTCTGAAATAAAATCTAATATTCAAACTATTCCTACATTTAAATATTATTTTCTATAAAAATTTCATACAAAATAAACATGAAGTTATTATGTCTCTTAAGAGTCAATATATTTCCGTAAAAAACTCATAAAATTCATAAAGATACTATTCTTAGAGATATCTTTTATATATATATTTTATATGTTTATATATATATATATATTAAAATCTAAAATTTCTAGAGTTATTTTGGCTTTGGGGATAGAATATGTAAATATAAAGACTGTTGGAAACAGTAATCAATTGTTATTGTAACATTGCATACCATCCATATCACCCTCCGCTACCATGATTTTCCTTTAGGGGACCAACCATCTCCCCACTCTCAGGTTAGACATATAACTATAGCCTGGCCAATCAACTTTAACCATCATTGTTACAACATGGACAGTTAAACATTAGACACATAATACAAATTATTTAAAGAGACACAATTCCTACCCTTTTTCTGGGACTGTTTGGAAAGAGAATCTTTCTTATGGGGTTACCGAGGAGACTAGTTGGTATACTAACATGCTTTATAAAATAACACAAGATAATGTAATAATCTTGTAGTAACAGGGAGTAGATGTATGTCTACCTTAGACTGAGTTTTCAAGCATCCTTGAGGTGACATTATAGCAAAATTCTGAATACAAAACTGGAGCTGAAAACATAAGCAAAGAAAAAGGTAAGTGAAATATTTAAAAATAAATTATGGGGGTGCCTGGATGGGTTAGTTGGTAGAGCATGTGACTCTTGATCTCAAGGTTGTGAGTTCAGGCCTCATGATGAATGTAGAACTTACTTAAAAGCTGGCTCAGTTGGAAGAGCATGTGACTCTTAATCTTGGGGTTATGAATTTGAGCCCCACCTTGCAGATTACTTAAATAGATAAAAAAAATTTTTTGAAAATAAGTTACAGTGAGAAGACTTACTATTTGGCATGAGAAAGAAAGTGGCCTTTGGGAATAACTTTTTACATATCGATCAGCAAATCATCTCTGAATTTCAATCAACTTTAAATTCTGATTTTTTTTTTTTTTTTGGTAACCAATGCAAAACAAATTGGACATCTCGTGGATTACTTTGCCTATTCCTTACTTGGAATGTTAGGATATTCCAAAATTCTGTTGAATTGAGAAGAATGTATCACCTTTACCCTTGAGCAGTGCAGTTACCTTTGGCAAGCTGTAAATCACTGATGCCAGTAATAAAACAATCCATTTTTAATTTTCCTGACCAATAACACTTAAAAAATTCTATGCTGATTTGTCAGTGTTCTCTCTGCAGGAAAACTGACCAGACTTTATTATTCTCACCACCTTCATGAAGAAGTATTTCCTTCAGCCCTGAAAATCCTTCTGTCTCATCTTTATTCTTTAAGATTGCAGCATGACCAAAATGTAAGTTACAGATTTACAGTTTATCCTTATGGGAAGTGTAGGTATACCTCGTTCTTTTAACTGAAAATAGTGCAATAAATCAAACCATGACAAACTAACCTCTATTGAAAATGAATTTTTTTTTTAAGATTTTATTTATTTATTTAACAGAGAGAGACACAGTGAGAGAGGGAACACAAGCAGGGGGAGTGGGAGAGGGAGAAGCAAGCTTCCTGCAGAGCAGGGAGCCCGATGCAGGGCTCGATCCCATGACCCTGGGATCATGACCTGAGCCGAAGGCAGATGCTTAACGACTGAGCCACCCAGGCACCCCTATTGAAAATGAATTTATTTCAACAACACCGAGAAGAAAACTCAGTTTTGACTTTTATAATCCTTGTCTATATAACTATTTGGTGGGGGGGTGAAAAGAGCAGTTGTATTTTATGGGAGAGAGAATTATCACATTTTGTTTCATTAATTCAAATAGATTTGTATTTGATACAAAAGATCAAACTTTACCCTGAAATGAAATTCAGGGTCCCTGCTGACTTTTTAAGATGTGTTTTTCCAAAATCCACTTTATAGTACACAAATGTTTAATATCATTTTCAAATAGTTTTCTCCAGGGGAGAGCTGGAACTATGTCCCCTAAAGAATAAATACCCTCAACTTAACTAGTCATTAGATGTCACTCCTCTTCCAAATGGATACAGTTGAAAGAGGGGTTCTGTTTTCCTTGGCAGTAAAACCAAATTGTATCCAACAAGGAATAAAAAAGCATTTAAATGAGAACTACAGATGTGTGAACCATTTGGAAAAATAACTTGCACTGAGTTAAGTGAAATTTATGAAAGTCTTTTGAACTAACCAGGAACCATTTAAAAAGTTTATATCATATTGGAAGTACCTTATATTTATCTTTACCACACAGTTGTATATTGCCCTTCACGGTTGCCTTTTGTTTTTCAAGACTAAATTTAGTCCCTGAGAAAGTGTCAGAAAGTCATTTCTGGAGATGAATGCCTACTCAAAGTACAAACAATAACATGAAAAAAAAAATTTCTTATTCTTTCCTGGTCTTATATACATACATATTTTAAAATTCTCAACATAGAATTACCAAAGAATTCAGAATAATAGTGCATTTATTCTTTTGGGATGGGCCAGAAAATCTGTTGAGTCTAGTAACAGAAAGCACAGATACCTTAGTTAGGCATGCCAACATTATGAATTCTTTCTAATAACTCTATTCCTCTTTGTTTTGTAAGTCCCACTGTGAACCCCACTTTGGCCATTGGACAAAACAACAGCTACCATCCAAAACAGCATATTACCTAAAACCTGACCAATCTAAGAAGCAAGTTAGAAAATGCCCAATGGGGTCAACATGCTCTCTCCATTTGTATTTTGTTGTAATCATATTATGTTGTGAAAATTAAACAGGTACATGTTAGCACTATAACGTAGCAATGACTGTTAAGACTAATCAATGACATCGGGAAGGAAAACAATCAGGTTTATTTTTTGTTTGTTTTAGATGTGGCTTAATATGCTAGCTAATAAGTAAATAAAACTGTTATAATTTGTTTGGTTCTTGATGTTTATAATCTTTTTTAGGGTCCATGGGATTATGCTTCACTCAGATTAACTTCTCTTCTTTGTCTAGAACAGCTATATTTCATTTTATAGAGGACGAGTTAATAATCCGAAAAGAGAAAACAAGTCATGTTGTTAAGGCAAAAAATGCTAGATTACCCTCAAATGAAAATATTTGGCAATAGTATAATCTGAAGATTGCATTATACTCCTACCAATAAGCAAATGACATTAGCAAATTTCTAGCTCAAACACATTATATCTACTTTTTAAAAACTGATATATATGCAGATTGAAAGTTATAAGAAACAGAAAAAGGATATTGTAAAAGACAAAAATAATATTTGCAAACAAGTCTTAAATGATATGTTTGTATATGCTTTCCCCTTTAAGCCAGGAAAAGTGTTCTATATTTATAATTTATATTATTTAACAATAGGAAACTTTTAAAAAATCATTAGCTCAGTAGACAAAATGGTAAGTATCCTAACTTAAAATGAACTTTTTCAGTTACTATAGGCTTAAATATGCAAGTTTTTTTTTCTTTTATTATCTAAATTCAATTAGCGAACATACAGTACATCATTAGTTTTTGATTTAGTGTTCAGTGATTCAGTAGTTGCATATAACACCCAGAGCTCATTTACTTTTTAAAAACCTAGTTTATGGCTTTGAACTTGGGGCTTCTCAAATATTAAAATACTATGTTAACATCAATGTCACAATAGTGATTTTGATAATAAAGATTATTAATAAAAGCTCTTGGCAGGGAAAATACAATATGTCATATGACTCTTGCTTCAAATGTGGATTAAGTATTAAAAGGAGAGGGTGGGATTTTGTCTACCAGAGTTTTTACTCACTTATCTAGTATTCTCATCGCGGCAGAGGTGTCACTTCTTTTTTTTTTTAAATTGAGTCAGGAAGCATTTTTAACTTTCCTTGGGAAAGTGGAAAGAGGTTTTGAAGATTTATAGTGACTACTTCTTAAAGGCCATCGGAGGTTAGGTGCACTTTGCTGAACTCCACATGATTTGCCAAGTTTTGTTTCACCTACTCTTTTGCTTCCTCATTTCTCAAGCAATAGGAAGGACATCTCTTTGTTGCCTTATTTCTTGGTGGTAAATTTTTGTTTCTTTTCTTTGAGAATTTATTAGGTTGTTTTATATTTATTTTAACTCTTAAGCAAGCAGAAGATCAATGATTAAATAGATATCAAAGGAGAATGTAAAAACTCAAAGATTTTTGGTAGTCAAACAATAGTAGTGGAGCTCCTGGGTGGCTCAGTCAGTTGAGTGTCTGACTCTTGGTTTCAGCTCAGGTCATGATCTCAGGGTCCTGAGATTGAGCCCTAACTTCAGGCTCTGCACTCAGCAGGGAGTCTGCTTGCGATTCTCTCTCTCCCTCTGTCCTTCCCCCCACTCGCTTGTGCACTCTCTCTCTCTCAAATAAATAAATAAATAAAATTAAAACAATAAAACAAGAAGTAATGACAATAATTAATATAGTAAGAATAATTAACATTTAATGAAAAGTTACTATATACCAGGCACTTGATGAGTGTTCTATTAACATGTTTAATTCTTCCAACAAAATTATAAGGAAAATTTCCTCCATTTTATAGATGAGAAACTGAGGCATTGAAAGGCTAAACAGCTTACCCAGAGTCACTATTAAATACTTTTTATAGGGGTGCCTGGGTGGCTTAATTGGTGAAGCGTCTGCCTTTGGCTCAGGTCATAATCTCAGGGTCCTGGAATTGAGCCCCACATCAGGCTCCCTGCTCAGCAGGGAGTCTGTTTCTCCCTCTGCCTCTGCCCCTCTCCCCACCTTCCCCGTTTGTGCTCTCTGCTCTCTCTCTCATGCTCTCTTTCAAATAAATAAATAAAATCTTTTAAAAAATACTTTTTATACATAAAAATGGCCAATTATATACTCCCTATGCCTATCTAGTTCTTGGGATATGGAAATGTTCATTTAATATTTGTTAAATGAATAAGTTTGTTAACAAATTAATAAATGTAAAGCAAATTTTAGAAATCAAGAGATATATTACTTGGATTTTAAAAAGAATGCTGACGTTAGTATTAGTGATGAAGTTGAGAGGATTAATGAAATATAGGAAAAGTGACCTTGGATTTGATATAATAACATGATAGAAAAGTGGGTAGCACAGAGCAAAGAAAAAAGAAGAATTTATTAAATACAATAATATTGGGAAATTTGGATTAATAAATGTAGACAGACCACTCGAACATCACAAACAAACATGAACTCCTGGTAGATTAAAGACTTAAATGCAAAAGCTAAAACTATAAAATTAATGGAAGAAAATATGAAAATATGAAAGAATAGCTACATGATAGAAAAATACTTCATAATGAAAATTTCTGAAATATAAACCATGAGGTAAAAATTTGATAGATTAAATTATGTCAAATTTAACTCCCTCTCTTTTTTTTTTTTTTTTTGGCAGAGAGTAATCACTATCTACATACCCATCAAAAATTTTTTGGCCTTTCATGTAGATAGATTGGGCAACTGCATCTTATTTTGGTCAATAGACTATATGTAAAAGTGATCAAAAGTGATAGGTGTTACTTCTGGTCAAAGATACTTAGGAAAAACTATGGTTAAACCATGCTCTCTACTGTCCCTGCTTCTGTATGAGTAAAGGCCATATTTGAAATGGCAGTGCCAGCAGATGGAATCTTTTAGATCCTTAAGTCCCAAGTCCCCAGTCCAAAGGGACTCATAGAGACTGACCAGAGCTGCAACAAATTTTAGGTGATGTTTTATGTGTTAAGCCACTTAGATTTTGAAGATGTTATTTATGCAGTATAGCCTAGTCTATCTTGACTGTTATGCTCCTCCCATAACCAAAGGCTAGAAGAAGATAATCTCATGTCTGAAACCAAAATAATAATAACTAGAATATAAAGTGAACTCCTACATGTCAACAAGAAAGATATCTGAAATCTAATAAAAACCAGTGAACAAAGGACAGGAATATATAATTCAAAATAGAGAATCACAAATGACTAATAACTATTTGATGCTTTAATTCACTAGGAAGCTTGTCATTGTGAATTTAAAAATGAAAATGCTGAAAATAGAAAAAAATGGATAATACCAAGTGTAAGTGAGGAGCAGAAATATTGAAGATTTCATATACTTCTACTGAGAGTTTAAATAGTTGCAGCCCTTATTGAAAGCACTCTTGCAGAACTCAGTAAAAATAGCTATGTGTATAACTCCGGACCTAGAAATTCCACTCCTAGGCTTATATTCCCACTCAATTCCGTAACTGCTTTTCATTTATTTGTAGTAAAAGATGTCTGGGTAGAACAGATAATTAAAATGTAGTGGACTACATCATAGAATATAATGTAGCAGTCAGAAGTAAAAACTCGATGTATATATAGCAACACATCACAAAAACATAATACTGTATGAAAAAGAGATAAAAAATTTAGATTCATGTATCAATAACATTTATGTAAATCTAAAAAACATGCCCCAAATACAAACTATATTGCATACCAAGATATCTGTGTATTTAAAGACAAATATCAAACATAATGGAGAGGCGCCTTTGTGAGAGGAAGCAATAGAAGTATCGCATGCAGGTGAAAGAAAATAAAATGAAATAAGTGGGCTTTTGGGGCACCTGGGTGGCTCAGTCGTTAAGCATCTGCCTTCAGCTCAGGTCATGATCCCAGGGTCCTGCAATCGAGCCCCGCATCGGACTCCCTGCTCCGCAGGAAGCCTGCTTCTCCCTCTCCCACTCCCCCCTGCTTGTGTTCCCTCTCTCGCTGTGTCTCTCTCTGTCAAATAAATAAATAAAATCTTAAAAAAAAAAAAGAAAGAAATGGGCTTTCTTGATATAGATAAATATGATAATGGGGTATGAGCTGGAATATATGGTTAATTCAACATTCTGCAAGGGAGGCCAAAGAGAAAAGAGAGAAAAGAATAAAATACTAGGAAAATGAGAGTACTAGAAAAAGTTTAGAAATTCCCAACTGTGACCTTCATTAAAACTTTAGATTTTTAGGCTAGTGGAAATAATATGAAAGTGAACTCATTAAAACAAAACCAATCAAGATAAACAAAAAACCTTATTTGACCCACATTTTTAGTTTAGAATCTGAAGCACAAAAAGAAAGTCACTTATAACTCCCTGTAATTCCACTCAGTATCTCTATTGAATTACCCTCCCACATTATTAAAAAAGCCATGAAGAAATATTTCTGTACTTTGAAATATTCATCTTCTTTCTTGTATAATCATGGAGCACCAAGAAAGAGTAAAAAAATATTTTTTAATGCCATACAAGGCAGACTGGTATTAAGTATAGCTTTATTTGGCAAGGCTCACTTGTAGATTTTCCTTTCCTAAATATGTTTATTAAAACAGAAGTAAAACAATAAGCGAATCCTAGTGAGTCCCCCACACAAATAAACTAGTTTGCATGGTGACATAAGTAAATACAGTATAAGACAGTAGGTGGATATAATTTTGCTTAGACATTCAGAGAAGTAATCACCACAGTAAGCACAGCTGGAATTAGGGTCCAAGTTTATAAATCCTTGGGTTTTTCTAATGGTATCTAATCATTCAGATTCTCAAATAGCTTGCATACTAAGTGAAAATAAAGGGACAAGTCCATATTTTGTAACTTCTTGAGGATCTAACGTTTCTTGTCTGTTGCAGTAAATGTATGACAATTTTTTGAGCAACACACAATGAGATTTGTGATAACGGCCACTAACAAAAGCTTTTATTCTAAACAGTTTGCTAATTTTCAAAAGAGACTTTTGAGCATGAAACTACATTCCACCATTTCTTTTCAGCTTTGGGTCAAGAAAAGGTCACTTTATGGGAGTTATTGTTGATTATATGCTAACATTCACAGGAAACAGACTTTGGTTATTTTAGGATCAAGATGACAGCTATATGAAATGATAATGTAGCTATATTGGGAAATGTAATTAAACTGCCTTTCTGTATTGAATGATAATTGCAATGAGACTGCTTGGTGAAAATTTGATGATGAGACATAGAGGAATTTGAAATGCTACTGACTCCAGTCTTATTTAGAAACAGAAAATTCAACCCAGTCTGGTGGAAAGTATTTAATTCTAAGTATTATGTGAACAACCAGTTAAACAGTATTCTTCCCTCTTAGATCAGCAAACTACTATGACACCTGCCTTTCCCCAGACTAGGGAAGTGTCTCTCTTTGTATAATTCTTACAGACAACATACCAACATTTTGCCCCACGAAATGCTTATAGGCACAAGGCAAGAAATCAGAGTTGTGCTGCTAAACATCACCCAAAGAGGGCCTGAGGAGCAAGGGAAACAAGAGCAAAAATAAACAATTGGAACTACATGAAACGAGAAAGCTTTTGTACAGTGAAGGAAACCATCAACAAAACAAAAAGGCAATCTACTGAATGGGAGAAGATATTTGCAAATTATGTATCTGATAAGGGATTCATAGCCAACTTATAAAGAACTTGTACAACTCAACACCAAAATACCCAAATAATCCAGGAGCTGGGTAGACATTTTTTTCCCAGAGAAGATATACAGATGCCAAAAGACATGAAAAGATGCTCAACATCACTGATCATCAGGGAAATGCAAATCAAAACCACAATGAACTATCACCTTACACCAGTCAGAATGACTAGTATCAAAAAGACAAGAAATAAGAAGTGTTGGCAAGGATGTGAAAAATGGTGAACCCTTGTGCAGTGTTGGTGGGAATGTAAATCGGTGCAGCCACTATGGAAAACAGTATGGATCTTCTCCTTCCCCTCCAAAAACTAAAACTAAAAATATCATATGACCCAGTAATTCCATTTCTGGGTATTTACCTGAAAAAAAAAAAAGAAATACTAATTTGAAAAGATATATGCACCACTATGTTTATTGCAGCCTTATTTACAATAATCAAAATATGAAAGCAACCTGTGTCCCTCAATAGACAAATGGACAAAGAAGATGTGAGGTGTTGTGTGCGTGTGCGTGTGTGTGTGTGTGTGTAATGGAATATTACTCAGCCATAAAAAGAATGTAATCTTGCCATTTTTGACAATATGAACGGACCTAGATGATATTATACTAAGCGAATTAAGTCAGACACAAAATGACAAATACCATATAATTTTACTTACATGTATAATCTAAAAAACAAAACAAATGAACAAATAAACAAAATAAAATAGATTCACAAATACAGAGAACAAACTGGTGGTTGCCTGAGGGGAGGTTGGGAGAGATGGGCAAAATAGGTGAAGGGAATAAAGGGGCAAAAATTTTTATCAGGAGATATATATCTATACCTATCTATGTGTATGTAATTATGTATATGTATATAAGAATAGTACAAGGATTACAAAAATTGTACAGGAGAATATAGATATATAGATACATTAAATTTATATATCTATCTTCTAGTACAAAAAACTACAAAATTAAATATAGATACAAAATAAGATCTAGTTATAGATGTATTAAATATACATATATAAAAATCATTTTATAGGTTTTATTTGTATAAGAATACACATATACATATAAACACACACATATATACACGTATATCTCTTTTTCATTGCCATTGAATCAAAGTGCCTGGTTTTGCTCTGAAGACTTAGGTATTACTCAGTTTATCCTGTGTGCTTGTTTACTCTCTGGCAGTCACATCCTGCTTCTTTCTCAGGACTCTGATAATCTATATAAACTGGATTATATCCCTTGCTTCCATAGCTATCATCTTTTAAATTATTTTCTTCTCTTTTATTCCTTAAGAACTTCTGTAATTATTCCTCCACATCACTGATATAATTTTCTGGAATATAATGTTATACTTTCTCTCTTGGTACTACTAATGCACATTTTCATTTGCTACTGCGTTTTTAGTTACCCTTTTTCTCTTTCTCTTTATTGACTCCTTGTAACGTCATTCTGGATCTCAATAAGGCAGTTGCATTTTCAACTCATTTTTTCCCTCTTATGTAATGAAGTTTTTATATTTTATTGAAGACTGCATATGTATTTAAAATATTTTGGGTTTTTTTGTTGTTGTTTTGGTAGAAATCCTTTCACATATATAACAACTTTTGTCAACTTAGGTCAATAATTTACTTTTTATTGTGGTTGTTGCCTAAATAAATTTTTTTCCCTGATCTATCCTTGAAAAAAAGGTGACCTATATATGTGTCCAATGTTTGTCTCCTAACAGGTATGTGTAATCCCCTTGAACCACATCACAATCAAATTAAACACCCTTGCATATATTTTTGTTCTAGAAGATGTCTGTCAGTATAGCTCTCCTGGTCAGGACAGACATTTCCTTCTGCTACTATTTCCTAGTCCTCAGAGTTTAAATAAGTGAATTTCTGGGGCACTTGGGTGGCTCAGTCGTTAAGCATCTGCCTTCCACTCAGGTCATGATCCCAAGGTCCTGGGATCGAGCCCTGCATCGGGCTCTCCCTCTTCTCCTGCTTGTGTTCCCTCTGTTGCTGTGTCTCTGTCAAATAAATATATAAAATCTTTAAGATAAATAAATAAATAAAAATAAAAAAGTGAATTTCTGCATAGGTAATTTGGATTAAGTTATATCTCTTCTCTAGAAATGGTACAATATGCTAATTCCCACAGTATACAGCTACTCCAATTCTTTTTGTAAACCTTTGCCTAACCTCATATCCAGGATGTTCTAACTATCTCTTTTTACCTATGGCTATATCCCTGAAGTTTTAGGAAAGGATACAGGATCTCAGAGTTTTTTCTTTTATTCTATATTTTATCAGTGAGAATTTTTAACAGAATGGAATATTTAATTTTTAAAATAATGCTGGTTCTTTCATAGTCAGTCTAAAAAAAGTAGAGAAAGGGCCACTTTGTCAGCTAAGGTGTGGTATCATAAAATGTGACCAACATATTTCTAAAAGCTAAAATAAAAATTCACTCATCCTTCAACTTTCCCAAAGTCGTTCTTTGATTTTAAACAATGAATAGTTCTTTGTCTAAGAAAAACAGTATTATTAAATTATCTTCAGTAATTTAAAAGGAAGACTATCTGAGTTGCAAGAAGTCCAGAGTAAAATAAAATCATATGAAGCAAACTAAACATTTTATAAATACCATATGCGTAGATTCTTTTGACAATGGCTTTTGTTGGTTTAGTATGAAAGTAATAGAACAGGAGCTTCTATCATTGTCTTAATAGAAAAAGTCTGTAACAATTTGCAGAATTAGAGATTCCATTTTTTAAATACTACACCTCACCAAAAACATATTCTTACGATATGTTTTAATGATAACATGGTTTTAATAGTAAGAGACCTGGCCAAGATGTTCAATGTTTTTGTTGGATAATTGTTTGTGAGCATACTGAAAATCCTTTTACCCATCTGCTACACTTGACGTTTAGTCCTTAGTATATAGTAACAACTAACAACAGTAAATATGAGACAGATAAAAAAGAACTATCTTTCTTTCATCTGTGTACAAGTTAATGAATCACATTGTCTCCAGCGTAGAGAAACTCAGCATTGAGACTCTGGAGGCAAACTGTATTTCATATCTTGAGTTATGAATATTTTTAATATCCACATTGATTATCATAGAATGGCAAGCCCTAAGACAGTTGGTAAAGTCGACAAAATCTGTCACTGAAACTCCTCCTTCCTCAACTCTTTCTGAGCTCTTCTATTAATGTAGCCATACTCCAGAGACTTGTATTATAAAATTTCCATTTCCCTAATTCTCTCTTCAGAAGAGAATATGTAACAATTAAGTCAATATTAACATCATAGTATGAATTACTTCAATGATAATTTTCCACATTCCCACAGCCTTTCACCAGGGATCTTGGTGAGAGTTAGATGTGTTACACAAGACTGTGGGATAAAGCAGATCTGGGTTAAGATTTAACCTTTTATTTTAATAGGATGAAATTTACAAATGACTTAAGTTTACCCATCTTCAAATTCTTAATTTAATAATTTCCATATTTATTGTTTTGAAAATTAAATGAAACAATGTAAGGGAAAGAATTTATTACTTAACAAACACTCAAAATTATTTATTTTTAAATTACTTGTAATTTTAGAACTAGAAAACATGAAATGAGAATATTTGAGTCAAGGCAATTATAAAATCTGCTTATGTGTAGAGGCATCCTCACTTTTAAAAACGGTAATCAGGGGGCACCTGGGTGGCTCAGTCTTTTGGATGTCAGACTCTTGATTTCATCTGGTGTCATGATCTCAGGGCTGTGGGATAGAGCCCTGTATCCGGCTCTGCACTCAGCACAGAGTCTGCTTGTCCCTCACCCTCTGCTCCTCCCCCGACTTGCGCTGTGTCTGTCTCTCAAATAAATAAATAAATAAAATCTTTAAAAACTGGTAATCATAAGCAATTAACTCCTCCCACTGAAAATAGTGACAAAAATTTATCAGTTCAGGAGTTACTTTTTTCTTAATTAGATATTATATAATAAAACTGTGACATCATCATATTATAAGTTCTTCATAAGTCGATGCTGCACTGAACTAGATCAGCAGTTTTAAAATATTTTAAATAGTTTTTAAAAATAAATATGAGGGGTGCCTGGATGGCTCAGTCGTTAAGCGTCTGCCTTTGGCTCAGGTCATGATCCCAGGGTCCTGGGATCGAGCCCCTCATCGGGCTCCCTGCTCCGTGGGAAGCCTGCTTCTCCCTCTCCCACTCCCCCTGCTTGTGTTCCCTCTCTCGCTGTGTCTCTCTCTCTCAAATAAATAAATAGAATCTTAAAAATAAATAAATAAATAAATAAATAAATAAATAAATAAATAAATAAATATGAAATACTGTGTGCAATCACTTACATAAAACCGATAAGAATATGGCTGGGTAGTTTGGGATGTTTCACTATTAGATCACCATATGGCCCATGAGTTCCTTTTATGGAAAAGGTAGAAAACAACAGGAGTGGATAATACAGGGGGGAAAAACCCACAAATAACTATATATTCTACATATCTTGGATCTTATTTTCTCAGGTCACATTTTCTTCTTTATCACTACAATAATTATAACTAATTAAAAATAGTAACAACAAGCCAAGCACTAGGCCTTATATACGTTATTTCTGGTTATCACAAAACTCTGCAAAGTAAGCAATATTATAACCTTTATTATTATTATTAATGAAGAGATGTGATCACTGCAAGTTTTATCCAAGCCACCAATTACAAGTTATTATAATAGATATAAGCATACATTTTGAGATCTTCATGGTTTTTTACATAGTGGAATAATTTTATCAAACTTTCAGATACTTTGAAGTACTTAATTCTTCAGCATTTCCTACAAAAGCATAACTCTTCAAAAATGTTTATATTGCTACTTTTTGACTTTTCAGTTCTAGGCATTATATACTCCAGTGGTGCTCAAACATTTTCATTTCAGTATCCCACTCTTGAAATTTAAGGAGAACCCCCCAAACCTTTTCTTTATATGGGCTATATCTATTTATATTTACCATACTACAAATAAAAACTTGGAAATTTTTTTTTTTTTTGGTGGGCAGCAAAGCAAAGTTTATTGAACAAGAGTAAAGTGATTGTACAAAGCTTCTGAAGAGGGGGGTACCTGAGAGAGTTGCCCCAAAACTTGGAAACTTTAAAAAAATTATTCAATTTTAAAATAACCCCCCAAAATGTTACAGATAAGCATAAATAAGATATTCCTATGAAAAATAACTGTTTTTTGCAAAACAAGTGTTTACAGAGAAGAATGGTGTTGTTTTATATTTTTGCAAATCTCTTAATGCCTACTTAGTAACAGATAACTGGATTCTCATGTCTACTTTCTGCATTCAGTCATACATTGTTTTGGTTGAAGTATATAAAGAAAACGCAGCCTCACACAGTATGTACTTAGAAAAGAGAGGAATTTTATCAAATAATTGTGGATATTTTTATTTATTTATACTCAATCAAAGCTAGATAATGGAAGTTTCTTAACAGATAGCTTATTGTAGAATCTAAACCATATCAATGAACTTTTACAATGAAGTCTGTTAGTCTATCTTGCACCTTGAATGGATAGCTTATCTATATGCACAGGTGGTTTTGTAACATGCATGCATCACTCATTTAGAAATACTGCTTCACCATCTTATGTAGGCCATCAATTGTTGACACATTTCCTCATTTAATATCAAAAATTCACATTCATAAATACTACCAGTGATCTCACCAGAAAAGTCTTCAAGTATGGGGAAGCTATCAAGTCACATAATAGTATTCCAAAATTTTAATCTTCATTTGAAAGTTAAAATTCCATCATGGCGATAAATACTGTCTGTTGTTTTCCTTCAAATAACTGGCTTACTTCACTTATTTTAAGAATGTTTGTTGAATACTCAAATATGAATAACCTTGTTTGGCAGTTTTTCTTTTCAGTAAAAATGTAAAAAATGTATTCTGTGTAAAAAGTTTAGATCATAACTTAATTGTCTAAGTACTTTTTCTAATGTTCTAAGGATGGACATATTGGATATGGTATGGTGAAGTAGGTGCAGCCACAGGAGGAAATGGGAATGAGCCATGGAAGGAAGAAGTTTATTATACTCACAAGGGTCAGAGAGGGGACACTGAATGCTATGCAGAGCCACAGAGTAAGTAGGCCGGAGGGCAGAAGTAAGGGGAGAGCTCAGGCCAAGGCATTAACTGAAGTTTCCATGACAAAGGCAAGGCAAGGCAAGTTTAGAACTGTCTAGTTTGAATAATTATAGCAGACTCTAAGCTACAGGGGTTATCTGGTACCTGGTTACCTGGTACCTGGCCCTGGGATGATTACGGCAGAGAAATTTTGCCTCCTGGGGTGTATAGACCAGATATAGAGGAAGAGCTCTGAATTGGTTAGTTTGCATATAAAAGGCATAATACTGGCTGAGTCCTGCTACCTCTGGAGGATCAGTCTCTTCTCTCCTCAGCCAGAAAGGGATTTGTTTTGTTTTGTTGTTGGGTTTTTTCTTAAGATTTTATTTACTTGAGAGAGAGAGAGAGACCGCACGTGAGCAAGAGTGGCAGGGAGGGGCAGAGGGAAAAGCAGGGAGCCCAATGCAGGGCATCTTTTTGTTAGTTTGCTCTCTTATTTTGTTGGGAGTATATACTCCAATTGCTTACCAAGAATAGAGGTAAGTAATAAAAAAGTTTTAGACCTTGTAACTCTAAAATTATGAGGTATATCTCACAATCAGATGTTAGTTTTTCTAGCTACAGAATTCTAGATTGAAAATATCTTTCTCAGGATTTGAAAAGCATTTCTCTGCTGTCACCTACTTCTCAAATTTGTGTTGACAGATTCTAATGCTATTTTGATTCCTCATTCTTACCTTGTTACAACCTTTGGGGATTTTCTTTTTGTTCCTAATAATATTATGATAATGTGTCTTGGTGAGGGTCTTCTATTTTCCATTTTGCTGAGAACTCGGGATGCATCAGTCCTGGGAAATATTCTTAAATCTTTTTGTTGATGATGTGATCTCTTTCCTTTTCCCTATTCTATTATTTTTCTGAAACTACTATTATTTTGATATCGGATCACCTGGAATAGTACTGTAATTTTACTGTACTTTTCTCTTTTTTTTCATTTTCTTCTCCTTTTTTCTTAAAGCTGCTCAATTTTAACTCAACACTTCCACTGATATGTTTGTGTATGCTATCATATTTGTAATATTAAAGGGGTCTTCTAAATTCTCTGAATGATTTATTTAAAAGTGTCTTTATCTTAAGATAAAGCAGTCCTACCATACTGCTCAGAATATTGTTTAATTTTGTTCATTCTTCTTTCATATTCTCTATTTTCTGTATATAAATGATTATTTGTTTGTTTTAACTTTTAGCCTCTATCTTTTTATTACCTACTATCCTTTATATAGTTACTCTCCATTAATATCATGGGCTAAAAAAGGATTAGCTCAATATGTGTGGTGGAGCTTTGTTGACTGTCTGCTTTATAGTAGGATAACATAGTTGAGGCATGTTTTCAAGGAACTTCTGTTGTGTATCTTCAGTTCTTTTCTTTGGGCTTTCAGATACCCCAGTGAGGTTTTCCCCAATTGCCTACCTGCAGGGTATAATTTGGCTGCTAGATATAGTAAGAAAGAAAAGATCTCAATGTTAGTATGTAAACAATCACTTAATCTCCTTGTTTTCAATATAACACATCCAGCCTCCATTGTAACTGGTATCCTTCAATATGCAGGTTCTCTCTTTGGCAATCTCCTGAGAATAACTATATACTTCATCCCGGATAGGTTAAGATAAGGCACCCATCTAGATGAGCAGAGCATGGAAGGATCTGGAATATAATTTCTACTAGGTCAGTGGGTCTTTAGTGTCATTCAGCTTTCTGGTTTACCACGCTGTTTTTAGTTTATAACATTTTAAAATCTGATAAATTACTTATGCTTCATTGATCTGTTTTCTGTCTTCTAAAAGTGGATGGCTGCTGTGTATTCTCCTCTTTGTCTTTGTGTTTTTCTGCCTATGAAAAAATTCCTTTATAAGGGTTTCTGGAGGGAATTGAGGGCAACGTTTCCATTAAATCTACCATGTTATCCAGTAGTCAGTTTATATTGCTATGTGTGTGTACATGCACTTAGGTGATTTTTATTATAGCATACATATAGAAGAGTGCATAAATCATAATGTACACGAACATCACCAAAGAGCTAGAACATTACTTGCACACAGTAGCATTTTTCATATCCTCAACTCAGAGGTCACCATTATTATAATAAACCATAAACTCATGTTGCCTATTTTTGAACTTTATATAACTTGCTTCGTACAGTGTATATTCTATTTCATGCAGCTCTTTTTACTCAGTTATTTTTGTGAGAATTTTTCATATCATTAGCTATAACAAAAGTTTGTACATTTTTAATTACTGTATAGTATTCCTATCATTAAATTCTCCAGTTGTGGTCCTAATGATGGCTTTTGGAATGTGGGATAATACAAATAATGCTATGAAAACTTCTGTTTGTGACTTTTGGTGCACATGAAATTACATTTCTTTGGCTATATATCCATAAATGAAATACCTGCATCATAGTTTGCTGTTACATCTTTAAGGTCTTTGAGTGCTTGCTAAAGTGGTTTGATATATCCTAGAGGTAGGTAAGGTTTATTGAAGGCTTATTCCCTAAGGAGTAATAGAATGAAAAGTATTTTGGCAAAATATTTTGTGTTCATATCCAAGACATATTAGGAAAGATAATATCTTAATATTAGAAAACTCAAGTATAAAAATTCCTGCAAATAGTCTAAAAGTATTTTTTCTAAAAAAGTCATTATATTGATCAAATTCATAGAATTCTCTACTCCCCTTCCTTTATTTAGAAAAACTCTTCAATAAATAGTTGACCATAGTAAGTGAACTTGGTCTTAGTAACGAGATATTCTGCAAAATTTGATATGTTGATATAAACTGCTTTGCCAATGAATATTTGCTTTGTGTATTTTGATCAAAGATTTGGGACTTTTTACTTGGGCTAATTTTTAATTTTTAATTTTTAATTTCAACAAAGCCCAAATAAAAATGCAGTAAATAAATATGTACATAGTTTCCCAATTCTTTTATTCATTTATAAGATACTGGATGATAATATTTCTGGATAGGCATGACATAAGGCACGTATGTATATGTGTGTGGTGGGTGTTTGGAGGGGTATCCCCTCCAAAATTTATATGTTGAATCTCTAACCACTGGTACTTCAGATTATGACTGTATTTTGAGATAGAGTTTTTAAAGAGGCATTTAAGTTAAAATGAGACCATTATGGTGGGTCTGACCATTCTGGTGTCCTTATAAGAGGAAATTTGGGAACATATAGAGACACATAGGATGTTCATGGACAAGGAAAGGCCATGTGAGGTCACAGCAAGAAGGTGGCCACCTGAAAGCCAAGGAGAGAGGCCTCAGAAGAAACCAAACCTACCAATATTTGATCTTGGCTTCTAGCCTATGGGCCCTCTTAAACAGATAGGTAATACAAGGATGAAAACTTCAATATGGAGAGTTCAAAAGGGTGTTAGCTATATGAAAATATGGGTTAAAATCCAATTTTCTCTTGTTTCTGTGTTTCAGTTTTTATCATTTTATAAATTTTATGGAGAATTTAATTTGTAAATGTGTTTTGTGGTTCCAGTGCTAAAACTCACGAAATAATTTGTTGAAGAATAGCTAATGAGAGTAGTATGACTGTCTACTGAAAGTAGAAAGAGGCATCTTGAAAACTCCAGACGCTCAATTACATATTTGTAAAACCTCATATTTAGCATTTCAATTACAATGATCTACACAATGAAATTCCTGTCTTCATTTTACATACTTCCTGGTGCAAAAAAATGCCAAGCCTTAGAGAAGAAATAGATATCACTGTAAATACTTGGGAAACTATTTTGAAGATCCTAGTTTAACAAAACTCTAAAATCTCTAGTGATCTGGCCCTTTAAAAGAATTTTATTTAAATATTAAATAAATAATGCCAGAAATGCTTGTATAGTCATTTGTTACATCTCTTTACATGGGAAATAGAGTACTTTTGTTTCATTTTGTGGAGAGAAATTTTTAACAAATGAGATTTCCAAATAAAGTTATATCAGGATGGGTAGAGGTTAAACATGTTTCATTATGTTTCACTATTATAAAAAGCAAATTAACTCATATTGGACATCTTCTCTGAAAGACAGAAAAATACTTTAAAACATTTCTTCACATTCCAGAATATTGATTGAAATCTAGTGTCAGTAAATGCAAGTAGTTCAAGTGCTTAGTAGACTCAGGTCTGGTTTCCTATAGGCAGAACTCACACTCAGAAGTAGAACTCTTTCCAATCTTCCTCATATGCAGCCCACTGATGAATAGTATGTTCAAGGAACTTAGAGCCATAGCCCTTTACACTTATTCTGTGTTCCTTTGCCGTTGTTTCTTCTGCTTATGTATCACTCCCCCTACGCCATAATGTATCATCTCCGTAGCATCAAAACTTTCACTACCATTTTTTATAATTTATTGCTCAATATCTTGGAGGAAGAAATCATATTCTAGTATGCTAAATCTAAACTGATAATAAGACCAAAATACATAAATTATCACATTCTCTATGAATTTTTATGACCTCAATTTGTGTTAAAATATATATCTCCTTCTAATGCACTATATTGT
This sequence comes from Neomonachus schauinslandi, assembly GCF_002201575.2. Classification (NCBI taxonomy): domain Eukaryota; kingdom Metazoa; phylum Chordata; class Mammalia; order Carnivora; family Phocidae; genus Neomonachus; species Neomonachus schauinslandi. The sequence continues at coordinate 140,959,425 of NC_058406.1, forward strand.
CTCATTAGCTAAAAACTACCTTTCTCAACTCCATTTGCTTTCCTTTTCAAAGTGGGACACTCCTTTGCCCATTATTTACATCATCATAAAGAAAGTATGGCATATTTTAACATCCCTCTGGTTCCACAGTGTCTGCCAACTAATATTTCTCCCACAAAATCTAAGTATATCTCTCTCTTCTTATGCTTGTCATAATTATCTATTAACTTCAGATTCACAACTTGATAGTTTAAAAAGATTGTTGTACCAGACCCAGTTTCTTCTCAACTTCCTAAGTTACCATCATCAGGATATCAATCTGAATGAGTGTCACCATCAGAGATAGCTACAGGGTTAGATTCTGTAATTTGATTTTTTTTTTTCTTTTACCATCTCTTTACTTTGGTAGACTTTTTGTATGGCTACAAAATGGATGAAGAATTTCACACTATCTTCCACATACTGAAATTTGAAATTTATCTGATCACAACAGCCTTCTTTTATCCACCTTTCAATCATTCACTGAATTCAAATTTCAAACATAGGAAATTCATTACCTCTTTTTAAATCTCATGGTCTTCTAGTTCCTTCTTCATGCTTTCAATTACTTTTTTTTTTTCTTTTTTAGATAGCTCAGCTCTACATCAGAACCTCATATCCTTCCTCATGACCTTCCACTACACTTGATCTTGCCAATTCCCAACTGTGGTTCAAACCAATGGTCTATTGCATTATCTGGATAAAATTACATAATCTGAAAAAAACTGGTAGTTTCCAACCTCAAATAGACCCTCAAATGTTACTTGGTGGTCTTTCTACTAATTTCTAGTTGGATAAATTTTCTGTTTTAACTATGTGGTAGTCTCAGCCATTTCCTTTCACTCAGCCAAGCAAAACCAAACCAAACAAACAACATAAACTGTCCCATAAAAAAATAAACACATGAGACATGCTCAAACATAACTATAGGTTCACAATTCCTAGCTTCTTTTTTTAATAGTCTCAGAGGAAGATGTGCTCTGTTGCAAGCCACAGTAATCCTATCTACTTGTGTCATTGCCCAGAAACCCCTCCATTTCCTCTGAAATGTGCAACTTTGTTATCCTTTTCCTTTCTCACCTTCACCACTTGCTTCTTTCAGTCACCCTAGAAATACGTTAAAATATTCCTATTCAAAAAATGCATTGATATTTAAAATTCTCCCATAAATGAGGAAAAGTGGAGAAACATGACAAGCCCTACTTCAGCCTGGTGACCACAGTTGGCATCAACAGTCATAAATCATGTTGATAGTATAGAACCTTGATAGGATGTAATAAAATTAACACTTTACCTCTGTGTAAATCCATAATCCCAGTCTAATCACAAGAAACTGCACTCCTAAAAACTGCAAGTTCATCTAAAACAAGGAAAGTTAAAGAAACTGTCAGTCAAGAAGAAGCTAAAGAGAACTGACAACTAAATATAATGTGGTATCCTGGATGAGATCTTGGAATGGGAAAAGGACCTTAGGTAAAAACCAAGGAAATCTGAATAAATTATAGACTTTTCAAATATAAATATATCCATATTGGTTCATTAATTATAACATATTACCATAATAATGTAAGATATTAATAACAGATTAAACCATGTATAGGGGCCATATGGGAATTCTCTGTGTTATCTGCTCAATTTTTTTGTAAACCTAAAACTGTTCTAAAAAATTAAACTCTATTATTAAAATTGAAGCAAAAATGGTAGCCCAGGAGTTACTCCATCTAGAGGGAGGTGAAACAATCACCTATATTAATAATAAAGCTCATATTCACATTACCAATTGCAGCTTATGTGTGTAGCCATAATAGATCTCCTGATTCTAAACTTCAGAATTTGTCAGAATAATGAACAAAGTGGAGGTTAAAATGGAAAAATCCAGGCTTCCCTATGCTGAGGTACTTCTGTAAAATACAATATGTGAGGACAGAGCTGAGCAGACCATAACTGGTTGCTCTATCTAGGCTCGCTGTCAAGAGTTAGGAGAGCAGAAATGGATCTGATCTGCACATGCCAGTTTCTGTTCTCAAAAATGCCAGTGGGATTTAAGAGAAGAGGACAGAATGAAGCAGTTTAGCAGCAGGCCAGGGTTATAGCTAATCAAGGTCTCTTGACACAGAAACAAGAGAGTGGGATTTCCTTCTAAGAGAGAGAAGGCTAATTCAAGGAAAAAGTCTGTAACATGTCTCAGTTACAAGCAATGGATAGATAGATGATAGATAGATAGATAGATAGATAGATAGATAGATAGATAGATAGATAGATGTCATTGCTTAGAGGGCTGACAACTAATCTGCAAGAAGTCAGCAAAGTGAAAATTACCATCAAGGCATTGCCAACTTTGGAATAAAAAAAAATAGGGGAAATACAATAAAAACTTTTGAAAAATGAACTTTTATTTCTTTTTATAATTTATTCTTTTGTTTTTTATGTAAGCTCTATGCCCAATGTGGGACTTGAATTCATGACCTCAAGATCAAGAGTTGCATTCCCTACCAACTGAGCTAGCCAGGTGCCCCACAACATGGACTTTTAAATAGTAAGTTCAATTCTTCTTCATTATTCCTAATTAAACTTTTAGGAACTATGAATTGACTGATCAACGGAAACCAATTTTTCTCACTTACCAGTGTAAATTATTTGACAGCTTACTTAATTTAATTCTTTAGCAGAATAGTTTTTTTTTTTTCACATCTGGCAGTATTGGCAAGTTATCTTCTCTCCTGAGCATTCCTTTGGCTCACCACTGTCATTATAATCTAATGTAAACTACTTTTTATGTGTTTCAGAGCCTTCTACATCTCTGACAAATTGTATTTTTTATTTTGCAGTGTCTATATCCAAAGGACATAAAAAATTATTTAGTTAAATCTATTCCTTGTCACCATTCAGGTAGAAAATAGAACCACTGAATGTATTTATTTTTCTACTTAGTTTAGTGTATTTGCTGATAGTACAACCTAAGGCTCATCCTCTTCTTCATTCATTGATTGTCTATGTCATGTCAAGAGCTTTCAAAATCTTCAAAACCTAAATATGGTGCTTCTTTCCAACAATGCCCTTTACCTACTAACACTGTGACTTATATTATTCATAGCCCTGCCACCAAAAATACCACTTCCTTTACTAGATAGCTTATCAATTATTGGGTTGAAATATTTTCTACTATAACTATGCCACCAAAGATAAGATAAAGTAAAAATATATAGTACTTCTTCAAAATGTATCAATGTATATAATATACTATAACTATTGATTATTTCTAGGGGGTTATTTTCTCAGTATGACTTGATAAGTGCAGATTTATACTCCGTGTCTACACTCTGAAGCTACAAATACTTTTGAAATATTGAATTAAGCAGAGTATAATTAGAAAGGTAGACTTCTCCTTTCAAAAGATGTTCCAGCTTCAAATATTATAGGCATCTCTGACTTGTTTCTTAATGTCAACCTCTATCAATTCTTACACTTCAACTAGAGTAATGTTTTTGAAACACAAATCTGAACTTCTCCTGATCTCTGCACTCTTCCCATATTCAAAACATTTGAATAATTTATAATTATTCTTAGGTGAAGCTCAACCTACTTAATATCTCATGTCATGCTCCCACATGTACTCTCTGGGATCTCTCACATGGACCTTCTTCAGTTACTGGACATCTGTTACTCCCTGCCATAGTCTTTACATATGATGTGTCATATTCCTGGAAAGTTTTTCCTCACTACCACCACTTACATAAGATCTCATTTTCTTCCTTCATATCTGGTTCAAACTTCAGCATTATGTAAGATGTACCTAAATAGTTTTATTACCTCATTACATGCTCTTACATGCTCTCAAAAAACCATGCTGTTCAATAATTAATATCTGTTTCTCCCACAGGAACTATTGTCTACCATTAATTGTCCTGCACCAAGAATAGTGTGTGACTAATGAATAAATTAATTAGTGAATAAATAGCTAAATTTGATTGTAATACCATTTTTGTCCAGAGATGAACTATTGATCAATAGCAGTCACAAATAGATAATTGATAACTGACATAAGAAAAAGAAAAACCAGGGTGCCTGGGTGGCTCAGACGGTTAAGCGTCTGCCTTCGGCTCAGGTCAGGATACCAGGGTCCTGGGATCGAGCCCCACATCAGTCTCCCTGCTGAGTGGGGAGCCTGTTTCTCCCTCTACCTCTGTCTGCTGCTACCCCTGCTTGTACTCTCTTTCTCCTGTCAAATAAATAAAATCTTTTTTTTTTAAGATTTTATTTATTCATTTGTCAGAGAGAGAGAGAGCACAAGGAGGGGGAATGGCAGGCAGAGAGAGAAGGAGGCTCCCTGCTGAGCAAGGAGCCCGATGTGGGACTCGATCCCAGGACCCTGGGATCATGACCTGAGCCAAAGGCAGACGCTTAACGACTGAGCCACCCAGGTGTCCCCAAATAAATAAAATCTTAAAAAAAAGAAAAAGAAAAAGTGAGAATTTAGCTTTTGGCAAGTATCTGATAAGGCATGAGAAGAAAAACTATTTTAGATATAATAGGCTGCATAGTGTAATATAAAGAAAGATGCAGTATGAAGGAAGGGCGATCTAAATTTATCTTTGACTTCTGGGTCAGAAATATATGAAGTTTTGGCTGGGTGACTGCAAATGAGCCATGTTACCTGAGTTTATTTCTATAAAAAGAGAATAATATCTATCTGACAAATTTATTGTAACAAAATAATAAAAATATTAACTATTGAGGTGACAACATTTGAATAATTTAAAATTGCTCTTAGGTGAAGCTCAACCTGCTGCTGATACTGGAGCAGGGTGAAACCATATTATCTTATTTATAGACTAAGAATATCTCAAATGTTTCTATTATCCAAAATAAACAATTCAAAATATTACTGCTTTTATATACAATTGACCATTTTAAAATATATTTTCTACTTGGATTTATTTCTTTATAACTGACATGCTTAATTATTATTATAAATGAAAATTTCCTTTCCCTTTTTCCCACCGAAGATATTTTCTCTGGGTTCTATAATCACTGCAATCTCATCAGTTTTCTGACTATCAAGAAAAAACAAGTGATCAATATTGAGCGGCCTGAAGAAAACCAATCAAGGTTATTCAAATCAATATGTTTAACTTGTAATCATTTATCTGTACATTTGCAAAAGCACAAAGCTCAGTTTATTGAAGCTTCATTTGAAATTAGCAAAAATTACAGGGAGCAATTGTATAGTTGCATTTCATTTTAAATCTGGAAAATGAAAACAAATTATTTTTTTATGTTTTCCATAAATAATCTGTTCTACTTTAAATTGTAAATGCATTAAACTACTTCTTTGAATATAACTGTAAAATATTCATATATTAATTAATTCTAAACTTTGACTATTAGGATAGATGACATTGTCTTGAAGGTAACAGATTATGTATTCTTCATTTTTATTTATAATTTGGAAGTGGGTAGATATTACCAACTTTAAGTGATTTTTTCCTAAAATATAAACTTTAAGTGATTTTTTTCCTAAAAATCTTCGAAAACACTACCTGATGGAAAAAAGTAGTAAGTAGTAGTAACAGTTTTATACTGTTAAAACAAATGTAACAATACAGAAAGCAACAGGTAAAAATAATCTTTATAAAATTGATTTCAGAAAGTATCCCAAAGTCAAGAGAATAGGTAACTTTCTGAAAAATTTTCCCAAATTAACAATGAGACAAAAATGAAGTCCCTTTTATTAGTCAAAATACTCCTTTACATTTTTAAACACTTTAGATACCTCAGATCCTTTTATATACATTATCTAATTTGATCTCTACAATAACCCTATGAGAAGAGTAAAACAGACCAACATTACATCAAAAAGGTTAAGGAGGATTTTGGAATTGGGCAACTGATAAGTAACACAAAACCCTCTTTTTTAACTACCAACATGGCACTCTTTCCATGCTACTAGAAGTCCTTTTTATTATATGTGTGTATGGATATGTGTGTGTATACACACACATGTATATAGAGCCACTGGAAAAAAAAGATAAGTACTGTATTTTCAGTATTTTGATGGCAGAGAGGGGGTACTGAGTGTGAAAAGTGACTTCAAATTTATCATGAAACAAATATAGTAAAATTCACTGAAAAATGCAAATGTAATTTAATCATTTGGTCCCCAGACAAATTTAAACTTGTAATTTAATATATTTACTTATGCCATGTCCTCAAGCCACAATTCCCAGAGAGTCACCCTAAAGAGGACAAGGTAATACATATTACAGGAAAGGAATCATGAGCTTAGGGAACTAAATATTTTATAACAGGCAGTAAGCATATTGTTCTTTGGTACAGAATGAAACTCTCTCTCTTCCAACGCTGTAAGCAAACTAGTCCCTTGCTTCAGAGGAAAGCACTATCTATCTCCCAGGGCTGTTTACTATACAAACATCTTTGAAAATATAATCAGGAATAATAGCTGTCAGTGCTTCTGTTCACAACATGAACAGAAATGTAATGGTCTATATGAAAGACCCATGTCTCCCAACAAAATCAACCCTTCATCTTTATGCATCTTTTATACTATCATGGCTTCTGGTGAATTTTCCTACTCCATCAGCCACTTGGATTAATATGGTTGACAAATTAATATGATTAATATGAGAACAATTTGTGTCATTTTTCTCATATAACACATTTAATTAAGAATTCTACCAACTGGACTCCAAGTAAGAGTAAGTCCAACCTGCAGTACTGACATCAAGCTCCTGTACTCAACCAGCTGAACAAGTCCCATACACCATCAGTCTGTCTTAAATATCCAGATGGCTTTCCTCTTAATTTCCTGTATTGATCTTTTCATTTTCCCTAAGGCATTAATCCAAGTACAGAACTATGTATTAGTAATTATACCAACTCTGCCTTGCCATGCAAGAATGCCTAGGGGGATTTTATAATCCATAAAAAGTCCTTAGGACAGTGAGTTGATACTGATGCAAGTGTCTCTCATGGCCAAAGTTGTATTATTTCAGCTAAAGTCAAAAACAAATTTGATATTGTTTCTAATTGAAAAACTTCCATTATAGGGTTGACTATCTCTGAATACTTAATGAAGTCAATTATCCCTTTGGAAGCTCCCCTGAGTAAAAGGTAGCCTCATTTGAAGAGACCTCTGTAGTCTCCTGAGAGTTACATAATCTACTGGTATTTCTTCAAAACTTGAAAGTCCCTCATAATCTTTGCTAATCTATAAATCACTATAATTTGGGGAGGAAGGCAAGATAATGACAAGAAGTACAACATCAGGGGTGTACATGGTGTCACTGGAAAAACAGGGGCTTTTACAGTCATCAAGACCCCAAGTGAAACTTATATCAGCAGGGGGCCCGAGTTGACAGTGCCTTTATTGTAACCTCCCAGTGAGCTGATATTTCTTCAAGTTCTCATTTCAGTTCAAATAATTATGACTAAACCTTTTTGGGTGGAACTTGCTTAGGGGAACTAATCCATCTTTTCTGTTTGTTCATACCACCAAGCAGAAGGTATTTGTCTACCAAGGGAATAAGAAATAATTATGTAGTCATGGAGGTTGGGAAGATACCTGGAAGAACTGACAGCTATTTTTACAAGGTACAAGAGCAGAAGCCATGCTCTGCAGTTTCTGATTGACTTCTAAGTAAAATTAAGGAGAGTACTAATCAAATCATGACCAGAGTTGTCTGGCAGGAGATGACAAAGTCAGTTAAATTTAAGGTGTTTGATACATCAGTTTATGGGAGCCATATCAGAATGTTTTCCTTAATGAGAAATGTTTATGGTTCTGAAAGACAAAGATCATTAATGTCCCTCCATCATCATACTTCATGGAGTCTGAGGTTTTCCTTCCCCAGGTACCACTGTGATTGCTTTCTCCTTCTACCCCCTAAAATTTGTTGTGTCCCATTTTAGCAGCTGTAAATTCATTTTTCTTCAACCATTTCTTACCTGAATCCAGACCTTATGTCCAAGAAGGACAAAGTTTATGTAAAACTTACAGAGACATTATGTCCACCATTTGGCCATGTAGGCTACTACTGAAAGATCCGGTGTAGATTACTATTGGTATCCAGTGTACTCAACCAACTGCCATTATCCTTATGATCAAAGACCATGCTGATTCAAAAAGAGAATTCAGGTGGCTAAACAATAATTATTTTTAATTCTCTAGGGCCCATTTGGCTGTATCCAGTGTAGCAACCGGACTGGCCTGGAGTTGCTGTTTAGGGAAAAGAAAGAATTATTATTATTTTTTTTTAAAGATTTTATTTATTTGACAGAGAGAAACATAGCGAGAGAGGGAACACAAGCAGGGGGAGTAGGAGAGGGAGAAGCAGGCTTCCTGCAGAGCAGGGAGCCCGATGCGGGGCTCGATCCCAGGAACCTGGGACCACGACCTGAGCCGAAGGCAGACGCTTAACGACTGAGGCACCCAGGCGCCCCGAAAAGAAAGAATTATGCCCAGGAATGGTCTAGATGGAATCTCACATTTAAAAAATAAGTCTATGTAACTCCCCACCCATGCTATCATGAGAGTTAGCTGGAAAGTCTTACAGAGGAGATGATCCATTTCTGGGGACAACTGTATTCAATGAATAAAAAAAACTGCCTTACTAAAGTAGACAGGCAAGTAGATTTAGGAGTCTTTATTTTTGAATAGGCTTTTTCAACACCAGAGACTAGGCAAAACCAGATGCCTATGGATGGTAAGAGGTACAGAAGATCAATAAAATACCTTGACTCAAATACCAGTTCACTGTTGAATGACTCTTATAAAATAAAAAGAGGAAGAAGGAGGAAGAGGAGGAAAGGATGGGGAAGGAAAATGAGGAGAAGGAGGAGGAAGGGAGGGAGGAAGTAGAGGAGAAGGAAGAGGAGTCTTTTGTTTTCCTAGGGGCAGATCAAACAGCTAGGCTATTGTCAAGATTAAAAAGGCTATTAAATCATATGATCTCACTGATATGAGGAATTCTTAATCTCAGGAAACAAACTGAGGGTTGCTGGAGTGGTGGGGGGTGGGAGGAATGGGGTAGCTGGGTGATAGACATTGGGGAGGGTATGTGCTATGGTGAGCGCTGTGAATTGTGTAAGACTGTTGAATCACAGACCTGTACCTCTGAAACAAATAATACATTATATGTTTAAAAAAAGAAGATAGTAGGAGGGGAAAATGAAGAGGGGGAAATCGGAGGGGGAGACGAACCATGAGAGACAATGGACTCTGAAAAACAAACTGAGGGTTCTAGAGGGGAGGGGAGTGGGGGGATGGGTTAGCCTGGTGATGGGTATTAAAGAGGGCATGTATTGAATGGAGCACTGGGTGTCATATGCAAACAATGAATCATGGAACACTACATCAAAAACTAATGATGTAATATATGGTGATTAACATAACATAATAAAATAAAATTTAAAAAAAGGAAGAGCATCAGAGAAGAAATAAATGAAGCTAAAAAAATAAAAGGCCATTAAAAATGTAATGAGGCTCATCAAGGAGAGCATTGGCCAGAGCTATAAGAACAGTTAAGGTCTACCTATGAGTGAAACAATCATGTCCAACTTTGGTTCTGCATAGCCGACACTAAGGGGAAAAGGTATACCAACCCAATTTACATCTTCAAGTTTTAGCTTAGCCAAATCATCGGTAAACCAAGCTTAAGAATTAGGGGAATCTCTGTGAATAAAGGACTCCACTGAGTCAGACGCTACGCTTTAGGTGGCCGAGTGAAGGACAAATTTTCTCCCAAAGGGATAGCTGTCATTTTTTTCAGATAAAGTAAATACGCCACTGGGGCCAACCCTTCTGTGTTACTGAGTATACAATTTCCATTTGACCAGTGAAGTTTGTTGAGATTTTGCTACTTGTTAGTCACTGAGTCTAAGTTGACCCACCTCAAAATGGGAATATTACACCAAAGAGTCACAAAGCCTCTATGAAGCAGATTTTTAGTTTTGACAAGAGCTCAGTAGCAGTTTAATAGCTCCCTTTCAGATGGTACATGTCTAATAGCCATGTCAGAGAGGCAATGAATATGAATTCCTGAGTCTACCTTCCTTTGCCAAAGGCTCCAATTTGCAAAATAATCATAGAGAATTTTAGTTCAAAAAGTTCATTATGGTTATGGGGCCCTAAAGTTAGAGACATTCCAGGGCCTGCTGGACATCTTTCAACCCAAAGTATTTATTTGGACCTTAGCCAACAAATGTTGATTTATGAGATAGCCAATATAAAGAACAAAGTAGAATTCCCACATACTATCTCCAATATCCAACATGACGAATAAGGTGCTGGCCTTCCTTTTTTTGTGTTGGTAGCTGAAGTTTCAGTCCTTCCTTGACTACCGGAAATATTGAGCTTTATGAATCTGCACCTAGACCCACTAAGTGTGCCTGCCTTCTGCTCTAGAAAGAGATACCATCTCTATATTCCACAGCTGAGAGAAAACCTGCCCTTTTGAATTGATTCATATCTATTAGCTAGCTGTAAGGGAATAAACTTCACTCAGACAATATGAATGAGACTACTAATTTTTAAATCATAATCCTAGTTTTTGAAGTGAGGCATAGTTTATTTTCTGGACCTATAAAATATATTCACTGTCTAGGTATCTGAACCAAAGAGATAAAACATCCTCACATGATGAGATGAACAGTGGGTGTTATCTGCAACTAATGAATCATTGAACATTACATCAAAAACTAATGATGATTATATGTTGGCTAATTGAATTTAAATTAAATAAATAATAAATGAAAATTTTTTTAAAAAGAAAAAAAATCCCCTTTTCTTGAGAAATGAGCTTGATTGAAAATGTAGTTATGTGTTCTCAGGTATCTCAAATGACACATTTCTCAAAGAGACACATCTCTCTGAGAAAACTCTCTGTGAAGGGGTCAAGGAGAGAATGTTGGCCAATAGGATACAATGAAACACTGGTCTATAGGAGTATGGTGTACTTGAGAACTGAATTTAGAGATTAATTCAACATGTAATAGCCAAAGTAACACTTTATTTCTGTTTTAGGTATAATTTTGTGTATATTTATTTTGACAATAGCTTCATAGAATATTTGCTCAATTGAGCCAGATTTTGGAATTGCTTTCTTGCTTAAATGGCTCAATGAATTGATTCCATTTATCCCAACAACTAGTTCAAGGTGATTTTATTTTCCCCTGAATTGACTAGTTGATTTGTCTTCATGTAAATCTCAGTCCAAAAATATTTCTGCTGAATCAGCATCACCACTTCGGGCAGCTAGCCATGAAGCTAATTTCAGCAGAGGTTTGAAATTAGGCAAGATAATGAAATAGCCTAACAATCTGGCCCAAACCCTAATTGATAGTCTTATTTAAAATTAAGGTTGGCTTTGCCCTTGGCCCTGAGGCCAGAGAAACACTGCAAGCTTAAACCTATCATTAGGCCAACCAGAAGAATACAGCTAAATTACAACTATATTTGTCCTCGGAATCATTCATTTTCCATACTTCTCCTTACTGTTTTGCCTTGACACATCCATAGTCTGTGATCTCCCCATCCATGTGTCAAGTCCACATGGGAGTGCATTTCTTCAGGCTGCTCTGTTCTAAAACTGCCTCTGCACTATGCATTTCCTTCTCCCCTCAGCTCTCACTAAAATATATCCATCCAAATAAAACTGACTGAAAGCATTTTTTTAAAATCTTTGCTTTCCAGCTATCACAGAATTTTTCAAGAAGCAGATGTTAAGATAGAGTTAGGGGTACAAGATGTGTGATTAACACCAGAGAGATAAGGGAGAGGAAGTATGATGAGGCAGAGAAAGAAGTTGAATTGAAATGAAGACTGGACAAAAAAGACAAAACAAAGAACTAAAAAAAAAAAAGAAGAAGAAAGAAAGAAAAAAAAGAAAGGAAGACTGAACAAAGTCTTGGCCAACTCTGTAGGAAGCCCTGGAGCAAATATTGCTCAGCAGATCTATGCTACGGTGAGCCTAAATGACGAGAGCCTTATACCCCTACCTTACTCAGTCACCACATGCAGTCTCCCCTAAGAGATGTCAACTAGTATGCTGCTGCTCCTAGAACTGTTAGCTGGAGGCAGTGTATTTTTTATTTTATTTTATTTTATTTATTTGAGAGACAGAAAGCACGCACAAGCGGGGGGGGGGGGGGTCAGAGGGAGAGGGAGAAGCAGACTCCATGTTCAGCAGGGAGTCCAATGCTGGACTTGATTTCAGGACCCTGAGATCATGACCTGAGCCAGAGGCAGACGCTTAACCTGCTAAGCCACCCAGGCGCCCCCTGGAGGCAGTGTATTGAATCCATTCCCCACAGTGGGCCAGAAGTCTTTCTGTGAAAGGGGATCTAGAGAGAACATCTCTGTGTCATTCTGACTCATATGATCAAGTAATTCATAGTAAAGTCCTGAGTGCTAATGATTTAATTCAATGTTTTCTCAAATGTATTCCTTTGAATAGATGTTAAGAGGCGTTTTGGAAAATGTTTTGTGCTCAAGTAATTCTATGAAACTCTATATCACATAAAATTAAAGAATTTTCTTTGCTGCAGGATTTATCGTCCTTATTAATAGTAATGCATTATCTACTATACAATGAGGCATCAAGAGAAAAGTTATAGAGTGGGTATTTCCTAGCTATATTTATATACAGAAGCTTTAATTTTCTCCAAATAACATATTTAATATCTTTCAGAACACTAATGGCCCACATAGCACAGTTTAGGAAATGGTCTAATTATAGGACATATATCACAAAAAATATATATAAAATTTGCATTTCTCAGGACAATTCTGAAAATAGAGTCTTCTTAACACAAGAGATTGACTTAAATGCTGTGAATGTGAGTGCCATGAAACAAGTGTTAAAAGTGATTCTTAAGGACATAGTTTCTTTGAAGCATTCAAAAGGAGGATTCTGTCTACTATGCCATGTTTACGGCAAAATGAACAAGGATAGGATGGGATTCTTGCTCATGGGAAATGGAGTATATTAATACATCAGAAAAATCTTATCAGTCTCCTTTGTGTTTAGCCTTTTCCATTAAGGAGATTAGTCGCCAAACAGGAAAGCTTAGAACAAGCACCATAAACAGAAAAATAGAATGCCATGACAGGTAAGGATGTACTAAAATTAATAGTTATTTTTATAAAAATTAAATTGCTGATAAACCAAGACTTTTAGAGCAGGGTAATTGTTTTTTAAGATTTTATTTATCTGTCAAAGAGAAAGAGAGAGCACAAGCAGGGGATGTGGCAGGCAGAGGGGGAAGCAGGCTCCCCCCTGAGCAAGGAGCCCATCGCGGGACTTGATCCCAGGACCCCGGGATCATGACCTGAGCCAAAGGCAGACATTTAACCGACTGAGCCACCCAGGCATCCTGAGCAGGGTAAATTTTTTTTTTTTTAAGATTTTATTTATTTATTTGAGAGAGAGAATGAGAGACAGAGAGCACGAGAGGGAAGAGGGTCAGAGGGAGAAGCAGACCCCCTGCTGAGCAGGGAGCCCGATGAGGGACTCGATCCCGGGACTCCAGGATCATGACCTGAGCCGAAGGCAGTCGCTTAACCAACTGAGCCACCCAGGCGCCCCTGAGCAGGGTAAATTTTTAAAAAAGGACAAAGGATTGATTTCAGAAACCACAAACCTCTGAGCAAATCTGATTTCTTAAGAGAAAAATCTAGAATATCATATTAAACAGCTGGTTTGTAAACATTTGGTAAATACTTTAAAACAATGAAATTTCTCCAAAAATTAATCATGCCAAAATAATCTGATTTTATTTTTAAATTGTTATTTAATCAGCAAATTAATATAATATTGTAAATATTGTTAAATTTTAGCTGAATATTAGCTATACTAGGCAATTTATGATCTTCTGGTGGGCTACATAATAAAATAATGGCTGATATTAATATTATTATATGGGTCCTTCCTAACTGAATAGTTTCTTAAAAGAATATTGATTAATTTTTTATGCTTTTTTTTGGAAAAAAAAAATTACACTGATGTGCCACTGAATTCTATCTTGGATATTATTTTTATGAAATTTATCCTAACATGCTTGGCATTTCTTTTCTTTTTTTTTTTTTTAAGATTTTATTTATTTATTTGACAGAGAGAGAGAGCATAAGCAGGGGAAGCAGCAGAGGGAGAGGGAGAAGCAGGCTCCCTACTGAGCAAGGAGCCTGATGCCGGGCTCCATTGCAGGACTCTGGGACCATGACCTAAGCTGGAGGCAGACACTTAACCGACTGAGCCACCCATGCGCCCCATGTATATATCAGCAACTTTGAAAATAGTGATAGGATACTTATCAAATTCTTAGGCAATGAAAAATTAGAGGACTGACTTTAGGTCCTGACATCCAAATCCAAATTAGAAAAAAGCACTAAGGCTAAAAGTATAGCTTCAAACTGAGATAAATTTCACAGGAAGATATAATAATCTGTACATTGGTCTAATCAACCACTTGTTCAAGTGTATATTGGATATGACCAGAATTTGATAAAGTTCATAGGAAAAAGACTTGGAAGTTTTAGTAGATTACAAATTTAATACATTTCAACTCTATAATGACACTGTTCAAAAGGCTCACATAATCATTACATGAAAATAATAGGATTTTTCTGTTCAGAGATTAAATTCAGACATTTTGCTTTGCCTTGGAGATCCCACATCTGGAATATGTTTAGTCTTGGCTGTGATATTTTAATAAGGGACTGACAAACTACAAATCTTTGAGG